>NW_026057577.1:92578511-92786474 GCF_023721935.1 Panthera uncia
ACACACACACACACACACACACACAGGAATATTATTCAGTCATCAAAAAGAGTAAGAGCTTGCCAATTGCAACGGCGGCGTAGATGGAGCTAGAATGTATCATGCTAAGTGAAATAAGTCCATCAGAGAAAGACAAATACCATAGGATTTGACTCATATGTGGAATTTAAGAAACAAAGCAGATAAATCTATGGGAAGTGGAGGAAAAAGACAAGGGAGGGAAACAAACCACAAGAGAGACAGAAAAAACGGAGGGTTGATAGAGGGAGGTGGGTGGAGGGGATGGGTTAAATGGGTTATGGGTATTAAGGAGGGCACTTGTTGTGATGAGCACTGGCTGTTGTATGTAAGTGATGAATCACTGAATTCTACTCCTGAAACCAATACTGCACTTCATGTTAACTGAAATTTAAATTGAAAAAAAAAAAGACAATTATTTTCTGGTTGGAAATATTGTAACTCTGAACAGTTATTACTAGTGGTAAGGCAGCCTTTTTTTTTTTTTTTAACACAAAGCTTTTGCTGTTATAATAGGATTTGGCATCATGGTCTGTTGTACTTACAGAGTGCCTGCCCATCTAATTAAATCATAATTTGGTCAATGGCTTAATATTTGCTATATACTATGAGCAAAAGATAAGTGCATGAGAAAGATCCCTGGAAAACTTCAAATGAAACTCAAGCCAATACGAAAGAAGCACAACACTCATAAGAGAAATAAACCAGAGTAGTATTTATTAAAGTGAGATTAAGGCCACCCCCATGAGGTCACATGGGGTGCTTGCTAAAAATGCAGTTTCCTGATCCCCACTCCGGACTCACTAAATGAAAAGCTCTGGAATGAGGTCCTAAAACATGCATTTTACATACATAAAGGGAATCCTATGCATCCTCAATTTTGAGAATTAGTGAATTAGAGATTTGATTGCCTGTTAGAAAAAAGATGAGAGAAATTCCTGGAGCTACAATCAGTTTTTTTGGTGGACCTCAACTATAGTGAAGTGTCTTCTCAGTGAGGTGTCTGTTAATGCATGGTTGATCTGAGTCAAGTTTCTAGTCTGTAATTTCTGTCACACAGGCAGCCTTCAATGAGCATTCTGTTCTACTACTGAGGCTTAACCACTTTAGCTGGAGATGTGGTTCCATAAAGACTTAGAACGGTGGAAGAGGGTGCCACTAGTCCATTCTTGTCCAGGATGACTCAGGCTGACCAAAGTCCCCTAGATCTTAGCTGCAACTTTGGCAGGGAGCAGGTGGTAAAGCTTGAACTACACCTGAGCATGAATTTGGCAGTTATTGAAGTAATTACTGCAGCCACATTGGGCATATATTAGCTTTTGTGCAATCATGCAGAGGTGTTTAAAAAAAAAGTGTGATAACGACACAGCTCAGTGGAGGAGCCTGGAAATTTAAATTTCCAACAAGCACCCTAGGTGATTCTGATGGGCCTCAAAGTTTGAAAACCACTGACATAGATCATAGAAACTAGACGGTGGAGTTGAAAAGGGACCTGGAGATCACTTTGTTTAATTTACTCATTTTAAAGGTGAGGAAATTAAAGCCTGGAGAAATAGAGAAGGTGATTTATTCAAGGTAAATGACTAGTGAGTGGCAGAGTTGAGACTATGCACCCACACGCTCAACTTTGATTTCAGCACTCCTTCCGCCACACCAGAATTTTCATGCAAAGGAAAGCCAAACAGTAGGGGAAGTAGAGGGCATAGGAGGAGGAAGGAAGAAGGAAGGAGAAGATCCTGCAGCCGATCCTGCATTTCTGCTCCAAGAGACAGACCTGTTTTGAATTATGAGTATAGTTGTAAGCAATCAGTTGAAATTGCTGATGACATTTTCTCTAGATGCAGAACCTGGAGCACTCTGGAGGACCGATCCATCAGACGGTGGCAGCTGCAGTTTTCAAAACTGCACATTTAATTATAGAAACACAGCCACTATAGTTGTTCAAATTCTGCAAGTTAAATCAAGATGCTGTCCTAAAACATAACAATGTTCTGGTGCTATTCTAACTCCCTGGGCTTCACTGTAACCACTCCAAGCCTGTGGTGGTGTTACTTCACATTTCACACAAAGACTCCCGTGATGCACGATTGCTTACTAGCAAGTCACTGTGGGACACTGACAGCAGCATTTTGACAAAGGCCTGGAGTACATTGTCAAAATGGTTGTCCCCATACAACTTGAAGACGCCAAAGCTGACATAATTTCCACACAAGGCAGATTTCAGAGCTGAATAGCAGATGGAGATGCCCTTGAGTTTCATTGGATAAATCTGATCTTTTGAGAGGCTCCCAAGGGACAGGATCTGATTACCTGTTTTAGGGTAAAAGCAGACAGAGAAAGTGATATAAGTAGATGTAATTCAAGGCACATTATTTAACATTTTCACTTCACCGCTAATGTTCACCTCCTCTTAGCATTGTTCCAAGAATTACACCATCCGTGTAACGAAAAATGCAAATATTTAAGGCAGTTTACCTGGGAAGCACAAACGGCCCAAGGAAAACCAATCAAGGGTACTGGCAAAGTTTTATGTTTTTATCTAGGTGGTGATTATACGAATATGCAGGTAGATATGGAAAAATTCATTGAGTTGCACTCTTAAGATTAGTTCACTTTACATATTTTAATATATGTGTTATCTCCTCTTCAACAAGACATTAGAAACGTAGGAGTAAACAACCAAGTCAAGAGAAAAAGCCTAGACTGAGATATAAGTTATGCTAAATTCTGGGATGAAGTTCCAACAGTTTTACATGAATCTGATCTTGAGTTACTTCACTTTTAGGAGCCTCGCAGGTTTGGTATATGAATTAAATGAAATAAGACGCACAAGAAATCCTTGGCACAGGGCATAACAAATGTTACTTCCTTTTTCCTTCCGTCATTTTGCAGAAGACCTCAAGAGATGATTTTTAAAACTGTACTTAAATTCTATGTTGTCCATCAAAAGATAAAGAAATGTTTATATAATCACCTTAAAAACTTTAATACCGGTTAGCATTTATAACCAACAATTTGTTTCTGAAATGTGTGCTAGTAAGGCATGTTTTTAGGCAATACCCAAGAATGCCTTTTAAAAAACTATAAAGTCCTACATGTTTCTTAGCTCTGTGTTTTCCTATTTAAGTGAGTACTGCTAAAATTGAAACTAAATTCAACTTACAAAATTTAGAGGTACATTGTTGTGGCTTTGTACTGTGCCAATTTGGCTACACAAGAATTAACTTTCCCAGAATGCATTTCCCTTTATGGTTGTGGGCTAGAATTGGGCAAAAGAGAAATTTGTGTGAGATTTGTAAGGTGGAAGTGAAGTAGCAGCCACGCTTTTGTGAAGGTCACTGTGACCAGAGTGAGAAAAAACAGTAGAAATGCCGCTGGGTTTCAGTTTGTCCGTGTTCTTTCCTCCTCTGTGTCTAGAACCACCAGTCCTGCTGATGAATGACTCCAAGCCCATCACCAACTACTCTGCAGCAGACTTCCAGGCTGGCAGCTATGCAAAGGCAGCCGTTTTCCATTGACTTCTACCCTACACCAGTTTCCTCTGACCCCACATCCTTTCATGGTTCCATTCTAGCAGCTGGAAGTGTCACTTCCAGCTGCTAGAATTCCCTGCAAGCTCCAACTTGTCCACCCAGGCCGTTGTTTCAGGAGGGCTGATTAGTGGTTTTCCTTCTGAATTTTCAATTCCCCCCTTTGACCTATTTTCCCATCTTTGCCCAAGACTGTACAAAGTCTGAATTCATAAAACAAGTTCCCTGTTCTGTCAGTGTCATAGTGCTTGTTTTTCCCTGTTTGAATCCTGACTGATATGTATATTACAGTAACCACGTGTGTACTAACAGGGATGAGACAGACCCTGGAATTTACTCCACACCAAATCCCGTACCCTCTCTCATGACCTCATCCTAATTTAGAGAGTAAGTTCCATAAAGATTCAACTCAGTATGACAGCATTTACTTAACAGCTATTATGCGTGAGGTGCTGGGATAAACAAAGGAAATAAAATCTCTGTTCTGAAGAAGTTCAGTCTGGTGGGAGAAACAGATTTATAAATCAATGATTTCATACAATGTGACAAACACAAAGAGATTGGGTTAAAATGTTAGGGGAACAGAAGAAGAGACTGACTTTGCTTGGGCAGGAGGGCAGTGGGGAAAAGCTTCACAGAACAGGCTATTTCTCAAGGATCAAGCCCGGTTTTCCAGGAAGACTCGGAGGGGGAGGAGTGTGTGCTAGGTAGATCATGTGCACAGGTATGGAGGTCCGCGAAAGCAAGATGCTGCAGGAGAAGACAGTTCTCAACCACTGCCTTTCTACCTTTGCCTCAAATTCAGTATAAACCAAGGTAGACATTCCCCTGTCCTCTCTGTCCTCGGAAAAGGAAAGCACTGCTTACATGTGATGAAAGGAGCTAGGGTAATCTGGGGGTTATGTGTGGACTACACATTTTGGGTTTGTTGGAAAGGCCCAGGTCAAAGGGAGAAAACTGGATCATCTTTTGGGGCCTTTTTATGCTCACGTCCTTATGGGAGAAGTAAAGGTCTTATATTCTACAGCAAAGATGGAATGGGCAGACAAAGAACGGTGATGGCACAAAAATTTTGATTTAAAGATTGGATAACCTATCATCAAGAAGGATTACTTATTTAGAATCACAACTTTCATCTCTGTGTTGAAGTTGCAACCTAAAATACATGTCTTTTGGCCTGTGTCAGACACATCTGTGTTAATTTATTTTAATTAAACAAGTTAATTAGTGTAGCCTTGTGACCTTTGAAAAGGAGAACGAGTAATACTTTTGAAATAGAGAATTGTACCTCACTGTGCTCAGGTACCTCAGCATTCCGTGGTGGCTATGAAAGACTCTGGAAGAGAAGGCTTGGTCAAGTCATTTACTCACTCTGACTCAGCTTTATTCAGTATGTGTCACTGAACAATACTTACTGAAATTGGATTGCAACCCCCCTCCCCCCAAAAAAGCTTAAAATGCCATAATTGGGGGCAGGGGAATGAGATACCGTACATTCTTAACGTTAGGCCTGGGAGAGAGGGGTGTGGAGGCTCCTCTGGGGCTCCGGACAAGAATGCTGGGAATTGATGGATAACCTGGCCGAAGGCAATAGTGGGGGGAACTTCCAGTGGGAGGCACAGGTGCCACAGCACTGCCATTCTTACTCTTGTGCATGCTGCAGCAGGAAATCTCACTAAATGATAAGGGGAAAAAAACCTGAAAAATAAGCACAGAGGACTCCAGAGACTGGTAATTCAGCTTATCATTTGCTTATATTAATTGCTTGGGTTCTCTTTTCTTAACCTCTATTTCTGTCCCTTTTGGAGAAACCTTTTTGTTTTTGTTTTGGGGTTAGCTTCCAGCACTCAGAAGTGCCCTTCTGGACAATCCTCAAGATCTAGATTCAGAGAAGGATATACATTAAAAAATGCAAAATCTCCACTTCTGTTTACCTGAGATCTACTTTCAGGTCTTTTTTTTTTTTTTTTTTTTTTAACTCTTCTTCCTTCTGAGACCCCACCTCTTCCCTGAGTGACTGACTCTATAATGTCTCCTTCAAAAGAGGCTTTCTACACCCAAAGAAGAGTGATCTTCTTTCAAAGGTCTCTGGTGGAGAACTATATAAAAGGCAGTATTCTAACAGAAGACAGAAATACTGTGCATAAGGGAGTAATGAACCGGGTGGGCTTCTGAGTCATACTGATTGGGGTTGAAGCCTACCTCTTTCCTTACTACCTCGGTGTCTGAGCAGATTGTTAATCTCTGTAAGTCAGTTTCCTCATTTATAAAATAAGGATAATTTAAGTACGTAAAACACACAAGGCTCTTATGTGGAGTAAAGGAGACAGCATATGTAAAGCGCTTACCATAGTAACTGGCACAGCGCTCACTCAGTAAATGTAAATATGACAATGCATACTCCTGGGGGTTCATTTCTTTCTCAAGTCTAGTAGCCTGTAAGTTCACACATGGGGGGCTATGGCCGGGAAAAGAGGGGGAGCTGAAGCTGGCTGTGTAGCATAATATACTTCCTTCTAATATGTGATTCAAAGTAAGGTCAATGCTATGTCTTGGAACATCTTCCCTCTGTTCCTTCAATAGAGAATTGGCTGTATGGGGTCACAGTGTGGTTCTTTCCTCTATAGTCTACCAGTTCTCTGTGTCCTCAGAAGAATACTTAAAAAAAGAACGCTGAAGGGATAAAATACCATAGTAGTATCTTGTACCAGGAAGAACCGTTAGTACGAACAATGTTATTTCCTGGCTTATAAAGCAATCCCTTACATTGATTTATGTTTTCTTTTTCCCTCTTAATCTCTAAAATTTTAAGGTGATATTTAGCTGACAGCTCTATAGGTTGAATGTCTTCATTCATCATCAGAACAGTTATGGGAAGAGAACCACAAGCTTGCCGACATTCCTTTACTTTAGGTCACTCAACCCACTCTGTCTTTCGAGGCCCCTGGACATAAATGGTTTGGGACAGAATTGAAGCTATGAAGAGTGGAAAGGAATATAGTATTTCCGTTTCAGATTGAAAGGGATTAAACAATGCAGTGTTGATGAGGGGGCAGGAAAATAAGCAAATTGTTGGGAACATAAATTAGTGTAATCATTCTAGATGGCAATTTGGTCATATTTATTAAAAATATAAAAAATGTGTAAATCCACTTCTGGACACATATTCTAATTCTAAAAGTTCATTACAATATCTACCTATCTACCAGCATCTGCAGTTACACTGTCTCCTGTAAAAGCCAACCCTCCAATATGTTCAACATATGCCATCTCCTCTTATGTGCTTAAGGACAAAGCACCAATAAATTTCTCCTTTTTCTCCTATGCAATCTTGTTTTCCTATTAGATCAACTCATTGAAATACAGGCTATGCTATTATATCTTCCATTTAAAAACAAAAACAAAAACAAAAAACACCTTCTCTTGGCCCTACCTCTCTGCTAGATAGTACTCCCCTTTGTAATAAAACTCTTCCAAAGAACTGTTTTCATTGTCTTATTCTCCTTTCATTCTTTCTCTTTTTTAAAAAAAAAAATGTTTATTTTGAGAGAGAGAAAGGGAGAGAGCGAGAGTGAGCGGGTGAGAAGCAGAGAGAGGGAGACAGAGAATCCCAAGAAGGCTCTGTGTGAGCCCAATGTGGGGCTTGAACCCACGAACCATGAGATCATGATCTGAACCGAAATCAAGAGTAGGACGCGTAACTGACTGAGCCACGCAGGCACCCCTCCTCTCATTCTCTTTTATGTCCACTCCACTGAGAACGCTCTTTTCAAGGTTCCCAATGACCGCCTTGTTGCTAAATGTAATGGTTAACTCTTAGTCCTTATCTTACTTGATTCACTGCCAGCTTTTGACACAGTTAGCTACCTCTTCTTCCTTGTCTTCCAAGGCACATACCCCGATCTTCTCTTCAGTTCTTGCTCCTTCTCATTTTCCTTTGCTGGTTGCTCCTCTTCTCCTTTACCCCTGACACTGAAGTGCCCCAGGACTCAAACCTAAGTCTTCTAGATGCATATTCACCCACCACCTAGGGGATCTTACCTTGTTTTTACAGCTTTAAATACCATCTGAGAGTCAATGACTTCCACATTTTTTCTCTAGATCAGACCTAACTTCCAAACCTCAGACTCAGATAGCCAAGTCTATATTCAATATTCCTACTGGGATATCTAATTAACATCTCAAACTGAACAGGACCAAAATGGAACTTTTGATCCCTGTCACATGCATCTCAGTTAATGGTGACTTCATCCTTCCATATTTCCAATCCATCAAGAAATCTGATTTGCTTTACCTTCAAAGTATATCCAGAATCGAACTATTTCTCACCACTCCCACTATCACCTTGGTCAAAGCCAGTAGCAAATGTTATTCATCTGCTCAAAACATTCTAAAGTCCCTCTATTTCACTTGAGCTAAAGTCCTGATTACTGTCTACAAGAATGACACTACATGACATTGCTCTTGTTATAACTTTCCCTTTTGTTTACTTTGCTCCAGCTACTAATCTCTTTGCTGCTCTGCAGACATGCCAGATACACTGGTGCCTCACGACCCTAAAACTCGGTATTCTCTCAGCCTGGAATACTCTGCCCAGAGATATTCACATGACTAACTCCCTCATTTACTGCAAGTCTTTGCTCAAATGTCACCTTTACTTAAGTTACTACAACACCTTTCCCAATCCCTAGTACTTCTATTGTTCCTTCTCCTGAATTTCTCTTTCTTTTTTTAAAATTCCAGTTATTAACATGCTAAATAATGCCTTTTTCAGTTTTGCTCACTGATGTATCCAAAGAGTCAATAACAGTGTCTGCTGTTCCCAGGGTACATTTGTTGAACAAATGAAGCTCATGAAACTGCATGTCAAAGTTGCTTACTGAGACAAAGTATGTAACGGTGAAAAATTGTATGTGTATAAAAAAATTACATTTATCAAAAGGTGAATGATTAAATAAATTATAATATGACCACAAAATGTAATACTTTGCAGCTATTTAAAAAGATATGGTAAGGGCACCTGGCTGGCTCATTCGAGAGAGCATATGACTCTTGATCTTGAGGTTTTGAGTTCGAGCCTTACGTTGGGTGTAGAGATTACTTAAATAAATAAACTTAAAATCATTTAAAGCACACACTAAACTGATAATGACGGTTATCTTTGAATGATGAGATAATCAGGATTTTCACTTTCTATTCTCTATAGCAATTCTGAAATTCTGCAGTTTGCTAACAGACCATGCTACTTTTTATATTTATATAATTTTGTAAAAGCAGCTACTGTCTGCTTGAAATGCCCTCTTCAAACTTCTGGGCCCTATTCTATTCCTGTAAAAAATTGTCCCTTGGGATGCCTGGGTGGCTCAGTTGGTAAAGCAACTGACTCTTGGTTTCGGCTCAGGTCATGATCTCATGGTTGGTGAGTTTGAGCTCTGCATCAGGCTCCATGCTGACAGTGAGGAGCCTGCATTGGACTCACTCTCTTTCTCTGCCCCTCCCCTGCCCATGCTCTCTCTCTCTCTCTCTTAAAATAAATAAACTTAAAAAAAAGTTCTTCCTTGTTTGACTCCTCAGTTTGAGTTAGAAACTCCTGGGCTACCATAGCACTCTGTATGCTTCTCAAGTATAAAAGTGAGCGCAGTGCGTCATAAGTCTTCATTTACTTGACTGAATCCCGTGAAGAACTCAAGTTCCTCAAGAGAAGAATCAGTAAGATTCTTTTTTGTGTGTCTTATTTCTTATCCTATCCATTGTAACTCTCACAATATCGGACACATAGTAAATGCTCAGTAACTGTTAGCTGCATGGATGAAAGAATCCACTGAACCCTAAGCACCTGGTTGGACATCACTCTTCCTTATTTAATAGCTTATGTAGTATTATTTGCTTGTTTGCAAAAGGGGGCACGTCTGGTATGTGTGGATCTACTGTGGAACATGTTCCTGAAGGTCTTGCTTTTGTAAGCCACCTGATCCTGGTGCTGGTATCCTCAAGGTGTCGGTCATTCTATCATGAGCTTTACTTTAATACTACTTTGACACTCTATGTCCCCATCCAAGTTTCCAGTAAGATCTAAGGCCACGTACATGGTTCCTGGATAGTTTGTTTTCCAGAACTGTTATTTCCTGGAGACATTTATTAAGACTTTAGTTATCTCAGGACCAATGTGTTCTTCAGCTTTTCTTTGGTAATCAAACATAAATATATGATCATAATCCTTCGTTCTCACAATGCTTCTAATAGCACATGCCAGTAATTTTCAAGCTCTTTTACAAAAAACCCCACAAGTGGTCAAAAAGGTGATTCGCTTTTACAAACAAATCTGGTGCAACTCTACAGCAGGGTGGTTCTGGTCAAAGTGGCAGTAGGGTGTCCTCCCTGCTATCTGGAGGCCCACTATGGTCCTTTTCAGATCTCCAGGGCTCTGCAAAAGCCAGTTAGAAAACTATGGTCTGTTTTCTAGGTCACGATAAATAACAGTGGCTTGTACATTGCTTTACCAATCCAATTTAAGCATGTGATTAAGTCATACCTTAAATGCACCTGGAGCATATACTGCTTTAAAGAGCCCTGATGTAAATTCTTACATATAGTGAATACTTATGGCTGTTCCATCCATTTTTAAAGTTTAGATTTTCACACACTGAACTTTCTTAAATCAGGTATCCAAGGAGGGAATAAAAGCAGTTCCGTTTTGCCTAGTCTTATGAAAATTATCACGATTTCTCCCTTCTGTGCACTCTTCAACCAATAGATGTCACTAAAGATACCAGGACCCAGGGGCTAAAGGAAGAAAAGATTAGACAAATGGAAATTGAGCATAAAAAACGTCCAGTTCTTAAAACAGAGAAGTAGGTTTCCAAAGTAATAACATTTATTACACTGCATGCAACATTTTAACCAAAAATTCAAGAAAAAAATTTCCTTTATTAAGTTGCTCAGGCTGAATGGATCACAGCACTAAGTTTTGAAATACACGTTCTTGAAGCAATTTAAAACTCATTAGAAATAATAGGCTTGGGCTAGTAGAAAATGTGGTAAAATTTAATCCTCATCCAAATGTTACCTGGGCTGTACAAACAGGAAATTGTTTTGTGCTACTGTGGCTAACCTCATTGCTGACCCTGAGCTGTAACGGCGAGAGCAGCTGAGAGCTGAAGCAAAATTAAAAACTTACATCAAAGTATATCATGACAGAATGTAGATAAATAAAACAGCATATCAAAAGTATTATTTTTCTGCCAGTCTCACTGAGCAGCGAGGTAGAGGTGTTCCACAAAATATGCAACAAATCAGTGCATGTGGGAAAGAGTCCTCCCCACTCTACACCGCCCCGATCACTGACTACCCAAATACTGCCCATGAGAGGTGAGCAGAGAAGAAACCCAGCGAGGGATGGGGACAGAAGGATCGCAGAATGTTCTGGCCTCTTTCTTCCAGGGGCTTCCCTTCCCTTCTGCTTGGCTTACCAAAAAAATAAACACTGCTGCTCTTCTTTGCCCTCCCACTCTTTTCCTCACCTTCCAACCTCCTGGATGGCAGACCACATGATCACCCTCCATGAGCATATTAAAGACTCCAGAGGTAAAAGAAGGGGTAACAAGGCATTACAGAGGGTCAAGATAGATCAAATCAGTTTGGCTGATGGGGGGGGGGGGACAGCACGGGAATCAGGGAAGGGTGATAAACATGTTTCTATTATTCTATGTAAAGTGCACGTGTCCAAGTCACTGCTGACAAAGTTGAAGGACATTTTGCCACTGACCCTTTGATTTCCCTTAAGTTTTAGGACAGAAATCACCATACGTTAAAGAACAGTGCTTCATCATAAATATTCAAGGACAATCTTCCCGTGGCAGCTCCCAAGTGGCAATAAGGAATATGGAGAGACTATCGTTTGAAGTTATATAGACTTTGAATGAAATTCCAATTCAGCGACTTGCTAGCTATGCAATATTTGGCAAGTTTCTTAATCTCTATGAGCTTCAATTTCTTCATAATAGTGATCACAGAAGCTAACTGGTCTAAGAGCTTTCTATGCACTACTGAACTGAATCCTCATAACCACCTTATGAAGTAGGTGTTCTTTTCTCTGTTTAACAAGAAACTGAAGCAAGAAAGGCTAAGCAACTTAGCCAAGGCCAAATGAGTAGTGAGTGGCCGATAACACTACTACCTTGAGGATCTGATAGGCTAATGTATGATAAATGGTCTAGTATAGGAATAGGCACATAATAGCTGATTAAAAAATCAAAGCTACCTTATTATTATTTCAAGCCAAGGTGCAATGCCTTACTTTAATCCCTTAGTTTCTCTTTAGAGTAAGAAAGCTTACTAGCTTTCCTTCTCAAGAATGCTTTGAAGGGTTTTTTTCCCTCTTTACTCCTTTTCTTCTTTTTTCTTCATCTTGTTTGTCTTCCTTCCCTTCCTCTCTCTACCTCTGTCTCCTCCTCTTCTTCTTCCTCCAATGTGATCCTCACTTAGTTAACTTCCTCAGCTTTTGTTACAATGCTTTTCTTTGCTTATGTCAAACAACTGGACAGAGGACTAGGTAGCTTTTGAAGCCTACAGATTTGGCATTGTTCTGAGATTCTTTTTGGTGTCACTTGGCTGGCCATACATTCTGCTCTAGGGGTCCAGTAACACTGGCAGAGAAATCACTGCTCTGATCGGTCCTACCGCAATAGTGAGTAAGTCCCAAAGGAAAAATTACACACAGTGAAAGAAACTGGAGTGAGAAAAAGCAGAAGGAAAATACAACTGTGATTGGTAACAGAAATCTAACATGCGTAGAGTTAAAGCTCTATCAACTACTAAGAAATTCTTACATATACATACATTGTTTCATATGAGAAATATTATTTTCTTTTAAAAAGTGAGGAAATCGGGGGCGCCTGGGTAGCTCAGTCAGTTGAGTGTCCGACTTTGGCTCAGGTCATGATCTTGTGGTTTGTGAGTTCGAGCCCCACGTTGGGCTCTGTGCTGACAGCTCGGAGCCTGGAATCCGCTTTGGATTCTCTGTATCCCTCTCTCTCTCTGCCCCTCCCCTGCTCATGCTCTGGCTCTCTCTCAAAAATAAGTAAACATTAAAAAAATTTTAAAAAATAAAGTGAGTAAATGGAAGCTAAGCACTTATTACAGGCAGAAGGAAGCAGGACAGCGTGGTCCAAGCAGGAGCTGAACAAAAAAGTGATGTGGTCAGTGAACCCCTGTCCAAAGAAGGCTGGTTCTATGAGTATAAGAGAATGGCTCTGGATCAAGGAGACACATGTTGGTTAAATGTCTATTCCATGTCACACTCAGTGCCAAGCCCTTTACCTGGAGTAGCTCACCTAACCATCTCGAATTCTAAGTAGGTCAGTAGGGAGTCATTATTCCTAATTTTGTGTGTGAGAAAACTAGGCACAAAGAAACACAGTGTCTTGGCTGAGGGTCATGGAGTTGATAAGGGCTGGTACTACGATTGGTACTCAGATCTTTTAATCTCCAAAAACTATGCTTTCTCTAAGATACCATTTTAGAAAATGGTCTAGACATGTTATTTTTGTATGCTAAGACAATGGAAGGAACTAGATATACACTGGAAGTAAAGCAAACTGCATTGAGAATATTTGAAAAGGGGTTCATTTTTACCTTTAAGAGGCAAAACATTTCTACTTTGTATGATTCTAATGTGTCTACTTTCAACAGATCAAAAATGGTGACGATGTAGTTGTTGGTACAGATGAACATAGGAGAGTGCAAGTTTACGGACTCAAATAGGTGCTTCCTGTAGTTTTCACACACTTAGAATCTGAAACTCTAAAAATCAAACGCACAATTAAAACTATGCATTTTTAACAGAGGCCTACAAGGCACACAGCTTCCTGTCCCAAAACGGGTTTTGAAAGTGAAAACAATTTAAACAATTGTTTTTCTCCTTTTTTTTTTTTTAAATAGGCTTTTACTTTTAAAGAAGTAATACATTTCCAGTGGTTGTTCCTACAGATATGCACAAATACACACGGTCTTAAAGAGGCTTTGCAAAATTTTGTAAAGTCTGTTGGAAGGTTCTCAAAAAGAAATACGATAATCACGGGCAATTTTTGAGACTGAATGTACTCAGAGTTGGCTACTGATTTGGAAAAGCAAGAACCGACAGGCAAAAAAGAAAACAGAGAGTAAGAGGACACAGGAAACCATCTCTCAAGAAGATACTGTGCAGAGGCCAGCCAGTGCACGGCAAACTGGAACAGGATTCTTACCCATCCTACCCCCATCCCCAGGATACATAAAGGTCTCAGTGAGTTGAGAATTTCATTGGTGAAGCTGTCAGAATTGGCAAGTATTAGGGTTTATGGTAGTTCTAAGGCTCGATTCTAACTGCGAAACAAATTTTGTGACAATAATCGAATAGGACTATCTTTACCATAGAACTCTGATTCTAAGAGTGCAATGCCCAAAAGTTCCCTGTAATAAAATGTTTACTGCCCTTTAGCAGGATATTTTTCCAAAATTCAGTGCTGGTGACATATTGGTCTAAGCATTCCTTGATCCATGATAGCAAATTCCCTGATGTAACTTTTCGCAATTTTGAATACGCTACAACTTTTCAATATTCTATCTAGTTGTATTCCCTTTGCCTACTGACACTGCAATTTTATCCAAAAGAAATTCATCAAGTTGGTCAGGCATGATTTGTAGTCAAAGGCACGCTGCTTACTTACTTCTCCCGATGCCAATTTGATAGCTACCTGGCTTTCTGCACTATTACCTACTTCACAAATTCATACAGATAGGAAGGTTCAAAAGAACAAAATAACTAACATCTTTCTTTCCCCCAAAGAGATAAAGTTATATTGCAGAGACAAATATGGAAAAAGATACTCACCATAAGTGCAAATCATTTTACTAGCTTCTCTGAAGAGAAGAATTCCATTAGGAGATGATACGTCAAAATTCAAACGCTGGGATCTAAGAAATACAGCAAAAAACCAGACTATACGTGTAGATAAAGAAACCAAATGTAGATTTAAAGTGCCTAGCATTTTCATTTATTAGAAGTAGCAGCAGTATAATGATCCCTTTTAAAAAATGCCACTCCATTAAACAAGTGTCGATAAAATATGTATGCTGATTTCTCACAATAAAGATACTAGGACAGTTAGGAAGAGTTAATTTCATTCACTGACTGATTCAAAGATTTCAGTTGTATCTGTCAAAAAAATATCCTGACATCCCAAATCGTAGACTTCTTACTCTCTTCTCTTTTCATGCAAAGTGGCTGATAGATACTAATAAAATACCCCAGGGTGTGTATCTGTAAGTTTATATAAATACCTGTATAGAGGTTTACGTTTGCGATCTCCTGTCGTGCCCGATAAACATTTTTAAAACAAATTCTAAAGTGACAGATAGGAGATCTAGGTATTTTTTAATACTGCTCATATGTATAATTAATCATCTGATACTTCAAGCATATTTCAAATACATGAAATTACATTCAGACTAGAGTTTCCATTGCACATGGCTCAAATAAAGAGAAACAAGTCCTAGGAGTTCTAAATAAGAATGATTCTGCTTCCCTGGTTTCTGACAGGTAGGGGAACAGTAGGAACAGGATAAAGGATTGACATATGCCATCCTGACATAATACTTGCTTTTTAACATCAGTTTGGTTTCAGTTGGCTCTGATATGCCTTGTCTCTGTGCTTTCAAGAAATAATGGCATGCTTTTTAAAGGACTAGCCAAAAATATGCAGATAGGTCATAGCAAAGCAATACCAAAAAAGCAAAGACACTTGCTAAAGTCCTTTTGCCAGGAATGATGAATTGTTGCGTCTTCATGCTTTTTTAGAATGCTTCAGAATAAGGTGCAGTTCTAACTTACTAGAAAGATTGTGAACTTTTGATTGTTGGCATACAATTATTGACTAAAGAGAAATGTACATACATACTTCACATTAGATTCTAGAGAAATACACACAAGATAACATATTTTCTGAGATTACAGATTTTCACTAGGTACTCCTAAGGACAATTGTGTTAGATAGATACGAATCATTTGCTTATGGCAGGTGTAAAATACTCTACAATTACAATGCAGTAACTTTCCCCCTTAGTATTAATTGCTATATCAGTAATATATAATATCAATTATCTGGTTGAAAAACCATAATTTAATCAAACACAAACAGCCACCTTTCTTATAGTATCTAAGGTACATAGGAGAATGGTTTTAAAAAACGGCTTTTAAAAGAATAATACTCACATTTCTTCATTTGCCAGGTCTTTTTCCACCTCTTATTTAATAAATTTTAAATTATTACTGTGAAAAACCTAGCACCAGAGATAAAATTACAGCTACAGTCCATCCTCCTTCCCTGTATGGATATCTCCCTTCCAACACATAGTTTACAAGAGGAACTGAGGAAACACGATGGCTAAGTGACAGGTAATTTGGTGCTAAGCCATATTCACAATGACATATTTTAAAGAGGTAAAACCAATTACCTTCTTGCAGCTTTTCTCCCCTAGCTACATCTTTGTTAATATTTACACGCAGAGTATTTCAATCTCTGCTGGTCTGTGCAAATTATAAGGTCAACTGGGCAATCTTTAAGAAGTTGTAGTTGCTGTTTATTTTTCACTCTTAAAATTTTTTTAATGAATGTGGAGAAAAAGGAGCTCCAACACACTGTTGGTGGGAATGCAAATCGGTGCAGCCACCGTAGAAAGCAGTATGGAGGGTCCTTAAAAACTTAAAAATGGAACTACCATATGACCCCGTAGTTCCACTACTGGGTACTTCCCCTCCACCCCCAAATGAAAACACTACTTTGAAAAGATCTATACACCCCTGTTTACTGTAGTTGCTATTTAAATGAAAATTTTGAATGCATGAATCATCCACATACATGCATCTTGGCAAAGAGGAAAAGGATAACTTAGGAGTCAAAGCAGGGACAATCCCTGGGGCTCCTGAGACAAACTATGTGTCCATGAACTGCTCTGGGACTCAGTTCTCTTCTTGAAGAAGGAATCATCTCAACTCAGAGACCTCTAAACTTCCCTGCTCTCAAATTACATGGAATTGCAGTTAAGCAGTGAAACAGTTAAAACAGGAGCCCTTCCTCCATTTGCCTTTGAATATTTTAAATAATGGTGGCGGCACCTTCCAATTTTTTTCCAGTTCTCATAGTCCCCTTATATACCTAAATATACTATATTCTTTTTCCAAAAGGTCTCAACCTTATGTCTCTAATTCTACTGCTTTCACCAGTTATCTTAAAAATTCTGGGTCCTGAGTTCTTGCTAAGCCTTGACTATACACATACCAAACAGGAAAATCTGACCTCTAGAGACTGCTGCCAGATAGCAGATTTTTTTCTCCCCCATTGCACTTCTTACCTGTTTTGCATCAGTTCTGCCATAAGTTTCAGAATGGGAGTTGTGCATGCTGGCTCTCCATACCACCGTTCGATAGTCCTCTGAAGAATGGGAAGATACGTTGGGTACCTTTTATAAAGCCTGTTAAAGAACTTAAGGGTCAAAAGAAATATTGTTCCTGAAAATTAGCGGCACCTCAAAAGCAAAAAGATAATCCACATTTCTTCTATGTTTAATAAACAATGGAATTTTTATAAATTGCTCCCTAACCTGCACAGCTGTATGTTTGCTAGGGATTGTAAAATGATGTGCTCTGATTTGTAACATATCCCGTACATTATATTCTTTTGTTCTTGGTATACTCTATAAACAAAAGACATTTTTAAAGTATCATATAAGTAACACATTTAAAGAAATGTGCTGCATACTGTAGGAAAGGAAATAAATTTAATGAGGATAAAAACATAGTTGAATTATTAATATCAGTTTCTTGGGCATCAAACAACTAAAGAAAAAGTGTCATTTCTTGTGAAAATTTAAAAATACATAGAAGGAGAGGGAAATAGTAATAATAATCCCTATCTATCTACCTATCTATCTATCTATCTATCTACCTATCTTCCAGCTTAGAAATTATCTCTTTTCATTTTTTTTCATTTTTTTAAGCTGCTGATTTGCTCTGCTTGGTCCCACTGTAGCTCCAAGGAATACTGCAGATGTTAGCTTGAAGAAAAGCTTTGGGTAACTTTTAATCTATTCAGGGTCAGCTAAAAGGTAGTCCTATGTATACCCAAGGAGAAATTCTCAAACATCTTCCTCAATAGTAAGAAGTGTATGCCTCTGGTAAGTCAATGGCTGAGACCACCAGAACCTAGAAAACTCTGACTCACCTCCACTGGTCCTTTAACCTTAACTGGGGCCTCCTCCTTGCTAAATGGACACATAAATATAAAAGTGAAGCTTAAGCTGCAGCACACACACACACACACACACACACACACACACACACACAAAACACCTTGCTATTCTACTCCTTCATTTCTTCTTTTCCTATTTTCTAAGTTTCTCTCTTTCTGATGTTTTCCAGTATACTTGTCTTTTTGTTTCAGATGAAAGTGCTGAAAGAACTGAATTACTTAGCGGTGTTCCTTTCCTGTGTGTATGGGTAGAGATCTCCATGGTGGAAAAGACCACAATTTTCTTCCTTGCTCTTTAGAATACATTTCAAATTCTTTAGGATGGCACACAAGGCCCTTTAAGATATGGTCCCTGTGGACCTTCAGACTCCTCTTTCAGTATTCCTGCCCCATCCACTGTTCAGCCACTCTCAATTCCCTGCAAATCCATGGTTGTCAACTCTCTTGTCTCCATTCCTCTACACGTGGCTTCTTCTGCCTAACTCATTCCTGTCTTTCAACATCTAGTTCAAGTTGTGCTTCCCCTGGGATGGTGAAACTTTCTCTGTTTTGTCAAAAGGAATCCATCTCTTCCTCATCTACGTTCAATGAGCACTCTGACCCCGTATCTCTTACAACAAACTTATATTAAGATTGATTGCTTTTGTTATCTGCCTGCCCCATTAGTGAGTTTCTAAAGGGCAAAGACTGTGCTTCCCTATCATGACCCTGCAATTGCTATCTGTCCTTCAGATTTCAATATAGATGCCAACTAGTCCAAGAAGCCTCCCTGGCCTTCCCGTCCCCCAAGACTTGGTTAGGTGTGTTTCCTTTGTCTAGCTGTGGTACTGTGTGCCAGTGCCTTCTAACTACTCGATCTCTCCTGTTAAATACTTTTTGAGGGCAGGACCTAGGCACTTGTATGCATGGACCTGGCACAAAGCAGATTTTGATAAATATTTGTTGCTGTCAACCTGTCAACCTAAAAATCAGGTAGAGCATATTTGATTAGAACTACCTACTTCTTCCTTTTTAACTGTGCATTTCACTTTGAAGCTTCAGGAAATAATTCACGTAACTTTCAACGAAAATAAGCCTTCCAATTCTTTAAGAACCACAAGCTCCCTAAAATTTCACAAAGCAATACTTTTGTCTCCCTTTGTTAAGGCTTTGCATTTGTGTGTGTGTACACACACACACACACACACACACACACACACACACACACAAAGAATTTACCTAAGAAGTATTTACTGAAGTCCTATTCTGTAACTGTCTATTCATTGTTTTAGACTCTCTGGAGCCACCAGTGAGCCAAACATTAAAAAAATTCCTGTCCTCATGGACTTTATATTCTAATAAGAAAAGACAGAAAATAAATAAAAGACATACATAATATGTTAGAGAGTACTACAAAGGGAAATGAAGCGGAGAAGGGAGATAAGAAGTTAAGTGTGTGTGTATATATAAGGTTTCAGTTGGATAAAAATGAAAAAACTGAAATCAATGAACTTAATTATTAACTCTGTTTTGGCTATTGTCAGATAACTTACTGTTTTTTCTATGTAGCAGAAAATCTGCTATTTTTGATAGATCATAGACACTATGTGGTATTTACTGTGCTAGGGGCCGGGGATCCAGAGATAAGTAAGACAAGACTTTTATTCTTAGGGAATTCATTCTCAAGTCTGCATGGCTGACACATAACAGAGATTCTCTGAGTACCAAAAGCAATGACAGAGAAGCACAGGTGAGAAAATATTCCACCAAGAGACCTCCTGAGCCCAGACTCAGTGATCTTTAGTGGGAAAGCATCTGGAAGGCTAGCCAGGAAACTGACAAGACCCAAATCTCAGAATCAAAGAGGATCAGAAGCACACACAAGCTCCTTTGCAAGGCATTCTAAAGGCATTAGAACCATCATATTTTTCAGAGCACACTGCATTCGCTACGGGAGAAAGCCGCGGGACATGAGGGGATGCTCCCTTTTCTGTGTGGAATGAGAGTAGTGCCAATTCTAATATGCTTCTGACAGAGGTGACTGCCACAGAGAAAATGAGTGATTACTGGAAAGCAGAGTAGAGGTCTACCAAGCTGAGAGGTTAAAAGGGCTTCAGAGTGAGAGTGCCAGACTCAGATTACAGGGTGAGAATCAGAACCCACTCTACGAGTTTAATTTTCTAGTGGCCTGTGAGGACTGCCTATTTATGGAAAGAAGGAAGACAGTGGGAGGGAGCCCTTAGGTAGAAGAGGCACAGACCTAACCGCTTTCACCCAACCTTCTTGATGAATTCCTAACGTCTACATCAGATGAATGGAAGATCAGAAGTGTTAATAATATGACATAGCCTTATCAGATGCCAAATATAAAAAAATGAAAAGCATGAGGTTTCCTTCTTGACGATGACCACCCATCCATCCACCCAACCAGCAGTCAGTATGACTGGACCCCAAGGAAACAGAAATGGGAAAACACATAATTCTTTCCCTCTGGGATCTCACAGTAGGGAAAGCACAGTAACATCCTAGAAGGCAACAGAAGAGTTTTTGTTAAAACCGTTCAGAGATAGGGGTATGAGGATGTGGTTCCAGAACAGAAACAGCCGGCCAGTTCAGAGATTATTTTAAAGGTACTCCATGAATGTGAAACAGGTGTACTTTTTTTCACAAAAGCAAATGCTGTTGGAAGTCTTTCTCTCCTGTCTAGCAAATGTCTATTTTTCAACACCTCGCCCAACTTTCACTTCCTTGGGAAGCCGACTTTTTTTTTTTTTTTTTTTTTGCCCAAAATGCCAATCTCTTCCTCTTACGTGTTCATATGGTCTTTTGCATGCTATCTTTGTGACAACCCATTGACTGTTCATTAGTTGTATGTCATATCTACGAGATGGTGACCTTCTAAAGAGTGATCCATTTTATTCGTTCTTGTGAGAAGCAATCCTTTTACTCATTCCTCAGGCCTAGCACACAGCACTGTGTGCTTGCCGAACAGTGATTTTTTTTCAGGTTTACTTTCTTCCCTATTTCAGTCTGTCCAACATAATGCCAATTACTTTCTTCTTGAGGTACAATTCTGATTTGGTTAGGCAGTCACAACAACTGCTCCATGCTATCTATGGGATAGGGTCTAAATTCCTTAGCCTGATATTCAAGGGTCCCAGACAACCTGCATTTCCAAGCACAAAATAAGTGGTATCTACAACAAAACATCTTCTCCACTACCCGCTTCCAAAACCTGTGCTTAGGCCAACCGAAAACCTCTTATTTCAGAGTTCCAATACTCTAATCCTATGCATTTGGTAAGATCCAGAGAAATATCTGTACTTTCACAGAAATCTTCCTGATTCCCCAGCTAAATGCAATGACTCTATTTGTATCTGTTGTTATGGCACTTATCACCTTCTATATTTTATTACAGTCATTTTTGTAGATATCTAACAGGTTCTATTTAATTAGAAGCTCATTTTGGGGTAAGATTTGAGTCTAAGTAATCTACATCCCTCATGAAACCTAGCACAGTCCTTAGCCAAATTTGCTGAATAAGTGAGCAAATGGGATTCCTTTGTCTCATTTCATATTAGAGAAAAGAACTAACAACAGTTAGTGGAGTATCCACTGTGTGCCAGACATTGGATTAGGCCGTTATATACGTCCATTCACTCATTTCTTATGCTATACCTGTGAGACAGGTATGATTAGCTCTGTTTTGTGGAAGAGAAAACTGTGATTCTGATACATTAAGTAACTTATCCAAGAGCCCACAGGTTTTTGTGTTTGTTTTTTGAGCCTCGGGTTAAGTGGCGAAACCAGGACTGGAATCTGAGACTGTTTTGCTTTCAAGTCTGTGCTCTTCTACACATCTACATATGGTCTTGACTTGTCTTTGTATAATGTGTTGATGCATATTCAGTATTTCAATTACCTGACTGAAAAACAGTGGATTCAGAGATCAGATTATGACAAGTGAAAGGACTGAGCAGAAAGAAATAGCATCATACGCATTCCTTTTTTTCCTGCCCCCAATTGCTGCCTGGATTTTTGATACTTCAGTCTAAGCATGATCTGGGAAGACTCTAAACAAGGTGACTAAATGCGCTACAAGGTAAGGTGCTTTTATATTGTGTTCTCACTATATGGGCAAAGAAGTGTATTAGGGATTCTTCAATTCTCCAGGAGTAGAACAATTTATCAACATGTTTGCTATGTAGTTTCAGGCAATTTAGTTTTGGAAGGACAGTGATAAGCAATGCAGTTCGTGTAGCAGTTAATGCAGTCAGTGTTTACAGAAATGTTTTTGAATTAAAGACCTAACCACTAAAATAGCACTTTATCAAATAATCACCATAAATAAAATGCATTTTGACTTTAAGATGACATGTGCTCTTGTAGGACATTTCTTCTGCATGCTAAGGACTGTATAACAAATTAAAGAACACACATTTATGTGGATAAAAGGCAAAAATAAACTTTCCCTGGCAGTAATGTAGGAATCATCACTGACGGTTTGACATATCAATATTTCAGGAAGAATAAATGACTTTCATATCCATGTTTTTTTTTATCATATCCTTATTCATTTTTACATTACTAGAATACTTTGAAAAGAATCTGTACTTTATCACCTGAAACTGCTTAAAGTATTTCAAAATATTTTAATAAAGCTTTTTGAATGATCAAATAATGTAACTTTTAAACAAATTTTACTATTATTATAAATATTTGCTCTTCATCCCTTGCCCAAAGGAAAACTATAAATCTTGTCTCAACTGAATGAACACCATTTATCATATTCATTTTGTTGTCAATACAATTATGAAAAGCCTTTGGCCTTTTCCCAAGGAAGCTGATTTGCTACTGAAACTCAATTATTATAAGCAAAGCCGGTACCAAGCCATCCTGTTTGGCAATCTAACACAGCTCCCTGCATAACTGACACTTCGCCCTCTGCCACTGACCCTAATAACATCAACATCTATGGTCACATGGAGGAGACAATAGTTTCCAGTTCAAAACAAAACATGAAGTCCCAAGGCCTTCCATTTGCTATTGTCTGCCATCTGCTGGACAAAAGTTTCACTTCAGACAGGTGCCAAAAAGAAGGAGCTTAGTGAGGAAATACATGGAAAACAGACTTAACCAAAGACTTAAATATGTTCTATGAATTTTAGGCGGTATCGATTATGGCAGATATTTATATTCTTTGACACTGAGGGGAGAGGTTCTGGACTTGACTCTTGGTTGGGACCGCTGAGGAGGGACACAGGAAACGTTAACTGATGGACATCCTAGAGTTGCAGCTTGCTGTCAAGATCACCATCCATTCCAGAGTGCCAAAACTAGGCTTCTACGATTTTTTTCAAATAAATGAAAGTTTTCACGTTAGAAGCTTCTGTTTGTTTTTAGATAAATAAAAAAGTAATATGCAATCTCAGTTTATTCTTCACAGTTAAAACAACTGTAGGACTTGCTGTGTTAACACCTACAGCCTCTGTACATGTACTTGGTATGCTGATATAAAGACATACATGGTTCTTCAATGACATGGAAAACACTTACCTCTAACCTTTCTATGAACACATATATCTGATGAAGTAGGTTTTAATAGTAACTAAAAATGTAAGTCGGTATTCAATTAATGTTAGAAAAGTTTTTTTTTTTAATGCATAGAGTTCTCCCTAAACCATGCCCAGATCCCCTGTTAGCTATATTTTTGGCCTAACTGGGGATCCGTGGTGAAAGATTGCTTTCAAGAAGTTTCTTTTGTAGTGTGGGTGACTGGGTGGCTCAGTTAAGTGTCCGACTCGATCTGGGCTCAGGTCATGAACTTGCGGTCATGGGATCGAGTCCTATGTCAGGCTCCATACTCATAATGCAGAGCCTGCTTGGGATCCTTTCTCTCTCTCAAATAATAAATAAAAAAAAAAAAAGAAGTTTCTTTTGCAACTTGGATAAGGAGGGTTTGAAAAGAGCAACTGAGAAACAGCGTAACTTAAAACATACAATTGCTTTAAGGCTACAGAATTTTTCTTAAGTGCTCTGATAGTTTTATGTATAAAGGCATGAAAACATATTACACTTACATGACTTTATAAATTGTCACTTCCTGTTAGGATCAAAGAGGATACATACAATACTACTAAAACAATATTAATAGCAACCACTTAGGACTCCCAAATATGTTCCAGACATTACACAAAGTGTGTTACCTATTTTAATGGTCCCAGTGAGCCCTGATACTGGATGTCTCTTTTTTTAGATGAGAAAACCACGACTCAGAGAAGAGAAATAACTTGCCAAGGTGGAGAGCTGGATTTCAATCCTACTCTGATACCAGAGTCCACGTTTGTCTCACTCTTACATGATGAGGCATTTCTGCCAGGGATGTTTGTTTCTTTGTTTATTTATGTTGCTATCCGTACTAAGCCTTGGCAAAGGTAAATTCAGAATTTATACTAAATGAAAACTCCTGACCATTTACTTCCCCCTTTTTCATCTCCATTAATATTTTCATGATGGTGAAAAGCTGTAGCATGATGAATTGAGCCTCAAAGAGGCACAGTAGCCTGCTCAGCCCTGCTAATTGAGATGGAACAGAAATTCAAATCTCCTCAAAAATGCCAAATGGTAAGATTCATTGATCCTGAGTTAAAGACGTTAGCCTGATTATCCCTGCAATCCCTACATAAACAATCATTTGGGAACGTGATTTTTAAGTTGTCAATATTTAATGGCACCAAAAAGTGACCTCTCTGAGCTGGGTCTCCAAATGCTGTGCTCAGTTATCTGCACTGCTGCCACTGTGCTGTAATTTTTAGCTGATTACACATTAGTTCATTTAGCTTTGTTTCCTCTTCCCTACTGTGCCATACTATTAAACGAAAGCGAGGGGCCTGGCATCCCTCTGTGCACAGAGCTGGTATTGTCACAGTGTAATAAGGATACATCCAGTCAAACAGCATGGTGTAGCTGGTCTTTGTGTTCAGTGCAAAGGCAATCCCTCGAAGATCTCTTGCCAGCCCGATCAACATACGCTGTCAGTGGGAAAGAGACACAGTAATTGATTTTCACGTTAGCACAGAGCAGATGGAGTAATAATCAGGCAATAATGACCACATATCTGATTTTGATTCATTAGCTAAAATGTCTCGCTCAGATCCCTTTCTATAGAAAACCGTAGACCCTTTTAAACAAACAGACCATCAAATCTGCTGACCAACTCTACTCTGCTTCTTATAAATTGAGCTAAGTCATAATTCCAGTAGTTTAGGAACATTTAGATTCTTAATATACTTTGTTTCCAAATCATGCCAAATTAGAAAAAAAAAAAAACAAACAAACCAAGAGATGAGGACTGATAATTCCACAGAACAGAAATGCACAGGGTCTAGACATTATTTAATAATGGCAAATCTTAACCACATCGGCTTGCATGAATCAGTCCCACTATGCAATCTGGAGTCTATCCTGGAAGCACACTGGCATTTATTTAAAGATCCCTAAAGAATATCTCTAGTAACTTAGGACAAAGTAAAACTGTCCAGGTGACCTATTGCTCCCATGACATACCGAGAATGGCACTCGCGCTCCCCAAGCAAGGAAAAGATGTAAGGAAAGAGATCTGTATTGGTTATCAGAAGACTTGAATCTGAATCCCAGCTCTGCTGCTTTACTGTAAGACTTCAGGCAAGGCAATTTACCAGTCTCAGCTTTCTCATCTATAAAAGGGGCTAATATTGCCTCTTTCACAGGGGCATTGTGAGGAATCAATTTAATAAACTTACATAAAAAATGTCTAACACGAGCCTGACATGTACTGTATGTTCCATAAATATATAGTTTCAGAGACAGGAGAAAAAAAAAAAAACACCTTGACTCTTAAATAAAAGAGATCTGACTTGTACTCTGGACTCTTAATTAAGCTGTCCTTAGGATGATGCTTGGGAAGAGAAAAAGAAAACCCACGAACAGATGCTAGAATGTCAGAACAAAGAGCACAAATAAACATAATTGCAAAACAAGGGGGTGGGATAATTGAGATATGCAACTGTGATTTCTGAAGGTACTGTTTCAGTAGAAATATTCTGCCAGGAAATGGGCTCTGAACTTTCCCTTTTACCTGATTTTTGTTTTCCTCACACTTTGGTAATAAGCAAAAATCTTGTAATAGGAAGGCATTTAAATTATCATCAAGCACTGGGAAGTGAATCCTAAGCCTCATCTTAATGGCTAAATAACACCTCAAAGTAGCAAAGAAGAGTTTATCTGTCAGACGTATCTGTAATTTCTGATCGTCTCCCGACCCCTGTACCCAAAAGGTGACTCCATATAACTGGAAGTTGTTCATAAAATATTTAGTTTCTAACTGTCTAACAGTTTATAGAACGATGGTAATCTGAATTTTCTGAATCGGTAAACCCTGTATTTGTTTCTGCTTCTTTAAATGACTCATTCTTTTCCCTCTCGTAATGTCACTAGTCCTTTTATTTTAGAATCCGCTCACACCTTATAGTTCTCTCATGTGACCTGCTATTTTTCTAAAAAAGCCATTTTGCCTTTTATGTAACCTTTTTTTCACCACCTGGAACTTGTTCCCCTCTTTTGCAGCTTTCTACGTTTCTCACAACCTCAAGAACAAAATACGTCTTCTAAGACAGCTTCTTTGAACAGTTCTATTTTGAGTATTTATAGCTCTGCAGTCTTTCTATGACAGTGGGCTTTCGGTATGTTTTTACATATACTTAGAGGTTACGGGCTACTCTTCAAATAATATTAAGTTTCCACATGTATGTAAGGCACCCACCATTCAGCTCTAAATTAGTCGACAGGAACCATGAGTTTTACTTTCTTCATGCTTAGTGCGAGGGACTCTTAAAATATCTTAGACTATCTTCATTACACAAAAAGGTTGACATTCTATTCTATCACAGCTTTTTCTTCCTTAAAAGATGCCAAGTTAATAAAAGTGCTCTAAGTGACCTGAATCTATGAAATTATATCAAGGTTTAATTTTAGAAAATGTTACTACAGAGCAGAGGAAGCACATGACAACATAACAAGTAAATGTATCTTTTCAGTAGATGCAACTGGACAGGAAAATACAGTGTTAATGTGAGTAAGAAACAGATGCTTCGGCTCAAACAACCTCTTTTATCTTAAGGCAGCAAGAGTACTGAAACAACCTACACAGATACTCAAACAACACTAAAGGAGTACTTTCTTGGTAGCCAAAACATAGCCAGCTCTGGTATTAGACAGGACAACTGCTCCCCAGAAGTTCAACCAGACTGCTGAACGATCTCAGAGAACAAGTGGCGGTCTGCTTGAAATTTAGGGAAGGAGGAGCCACAATTCACCATCTCATTTAAAAGGTACAAAGGGGTTTATTTCAAAAGTTGCCTTTGTCCTACACGACAGCTGCCGTTGGTCAACACTTGATTGATCTGAAAAGTGAGAGCTCCCTATATTTTCAGTGAGGCTGTTTTGGGGAGCTGGGGAGGTCTGGGGTATGTAATCCCAAGGATTCCCTGCGGGTAGCTCCAGGAGAAGCCGCTCCGTGCTTCAGCGGGCTGCATGGCGAACAGTTGTCTGTGTACCAAGCGTGAGACGAATGGGCTGGGAAACGGCTGAAACGCGGCTCCTTCCACCCTGACCCCCAAAACAGGGTTTCTAATGGAAAGTCTGACAGACCCTTTACTGTAGTGGCACTACTGGGGGCAGCTATAATATTATCCTCATAATTCTACTATATAATAACAACAAAGAAAAAGAAGGTGAAGGGTCATTGTGCTTTGTCTTTAGAATTAAGATGGCTGTCTTCATCCTTACAGCATACTCTTAATTCTGGAGACACATCTTAATAACCTCTAAATAGTTCCAACAAAAGAGCCGTGTCAGAGGAATGAGCAGGCCCCAAGGTGTTTCAACTGGAGTGTTTTCATCTGCCTTTATTGCTCTATCCCTCTCCAGAATTAAGGCAATAACCTGTGATAAATTATTCAGGAACTGCTACAGGGATCAAAGCAAAATCATTCTGTTAAAGTGCTGTTTGCAACATTTGGCACTTAGTGCGAAAACTTTTAATGTGCGCATGCTGAAAATCAAGGATTTTAAATAATTTAACATTGTGGAGTTTTTACGAAGGGACTAAAGATAGTAGGTTCCTATTTAACTGCTCCTCTTCCTCTGAGAAGTTTTCATTCATTTTCCTTAAAATCGATGACGTCATGGCCAAATCAAAAATGATGCATGAGTCAAGGGAGTACTGGACTATATTTTACTATGGATACAATTATGGGGGGGGGGGGACATATATTTCGAACTAATGCTTCGGAGCCAGGATTTGTCACAGCATTTTCTTTCTTTTCTCCCTTTGCTGTGAAGAGAAAAACCCAAGACAAAAAATTCAATGTTCTCTTCAATTTTATTAGGACTAAGTAAGAACACAAAGCTATAAATTTAAGAGTTTTGCAGCATTTCTACCCCTTGCAACCATTTTTCAATTTGGCAACACAGGTCCTCACTGTTTACATTCATCCTGAAATCCGCATATGAAAAATATCTATAAATAGGGAGTTAGAAAATCCTGGTAAGGGTTGCAAATTAAACGAATTTGGCAGTCCTGCGGCATTTTCATAGAGATATTTTAACAGCATCACCTCCTGTGGATTGGAATACTAAATACTTTATTGAAGAACAAAACAGAACTGTTTTTATCTCTAGTACTTGCAAAATGAAGTACCTGAAAGCACTTTTGCATGTATTATTTATTCATCGTGATAGAAAAATAGCCTTAACCTAATAAATTACATTTAAAAGCATTTAGTGCAAAAGTTTTGTTTATGATAAAGCAACAGATTTAGTTCTTTATCGGTAGCTTACAGCACCAAGTTTTCTTTATACAAATTAGACAGATGGTGCTTACAGTAGAATTTACTAAAGGTCTGTCACAACAAATGCAGCCAAGCTGCATATTTAATCACTGCAGAATCTTGTCTACCTGCAGCTGCCAACTGCTAATCCAATTTCCCTGATAAATGTGGCAAGAGACACGATCAGCAATAAAGAGCATCTAACTCCATTTTCCTGCAGGGCGTCTTTTGATGAACATTTAGGACGGAAGCACGGAGTGCACTGTGTGGCCCTGGTTCGTGGCAGCTGCATGCATTCTGAGGCACAGTTCTCAGGTTACTCACTTAATTCTGCCACTATCATTACGTTGCTATTGATCTCAGTAGCTGTTGCCTACACAGCATTACTCTAGATGAAGCTGAATCAGGCAGTTATCATGCATCAAACTTGCTCAAAAGCCTGGAGATTTCCCCTTAATTACTTGTGATTTTATTTGCAAATACCGTTAAAGTGTAATCAAGCAGTCACTTTCCAGGGTCGTTAAGAACTTGCTGGTTTAGGGATATATCACTGGAACTCCATTAAAAATGACTCTAGGAAGATGGTTTCTATCAAACTAGATGGGATTACATCAAAATGGGCTTGGAGTATAATGAAATCTTCAAATGAGACAAATGTAATTTTTAGAAAGATGGTGTTTTTCAACCTCACTGCTTCTGTCTGATATAAAGGGCACCCAGAGCCACCTCAAAGCTGCAAAGATTTTGTTGGCCCTTAAACACATTTGGAAGACATCTCAAAAACATAGCTAACCTGAATAGAAAGTCTGGTGAAGAATTTTAGCAAGATTATGAACACAAAGAAAATCTCTAGGATCCTTTTTGGTTTTAAAATTCTGTGACTATTGCATGTTGATAAACATTCATTTCAAAAAAGTCTATTTCAAATTAAGAGGTATAGCATTTGGCTAATTATTTTTTTGGTAGAAGGATTACAGTAAAATAACCATCAAAGGCTATTGTTTTACTATCTGGCTTCTCAGAGCTAAGTTTTTTTTTTTTTTTTTTTTTTTTTTTTTTTTTTTTTTTTTTTTTTTGTAGAGAGAAGAGAAACCAAGCAAAATGATGGTTAACGTTTTCAACTTATTTCAAATAACAATAAAATAGGACTCAAGCATCACTAACAGAGGTGCCCACCTTCTCTGGAGTACATTTATTAGTCTTTTAAAAATAATAATCAGTGTCAATCTGTTTAATAGAGCCCAGATGCATTATGGTTTTACACGATGCTATTCCTGTTTTGCAGATCTTGTGTTTCCTACCCCCCACATTAAAATCTGGGGCTGTTTTGTCACAAATCGCTTGCTACACTTAAGGATTTTACTAATAAAACATAATGTTGTCTTGGATAGTGTGACTGCTGCCACAGCTGAACAGACTTGTCAAATCAATCCTAATACGGCTCCCACAGGCGCATAAAAACCTTATTTAGCTATCAGTTATCCTAATCACTTTGCTCAGTTTAAGAACGCAATACTTCAAGACCAGCTCCTATTTATACATATATGCCTAGCCATTTAATAAAGTCTTGATTTATATAAATTCTTGTTTAAAAACATATTTAGAGATGTAGTGTTTTAGCATGTGCATGTTTGCGCATTCCTCCATATAAATATGCTGAAACATATAGTGCAGGGTGGGTGCCGGAATAGGGGCGTTTAAAGTGGGGTACCCACAAGAAGGGTTCTTTTAAAGATACTAACTGCCACGAGGGAGAAATCATCCAATCATCAAGTGTCCAAAATCACTCACTGGCCTCAAAGTCAGTTTGTGGAAGAAAATAAAAAAGTACTGGTAGGAAAAGTACAACTCAAAGACACATGGCGACTGAGAAAGCAAGACCGATGAGGCACAGAGCACATACAGATAACGCAGAACCTTTTTGTGGATCTGGATATCTTAGAATGAGCAAAATCATCTCTCACCATGTTTGGGAACAAACCCACCTTTACATCTTCTTGTTTAAAGTTGTTGTTGAATATTTGTAATACCGTTTCAAAAGAGACTGTAAGAGGCAGCATGAAATTCTCAAATTCGTCTTCATCTTCGCCTATCAGAAAAACAAAAGGGTCACCGTGGTTTAAAATGCATGCTATTGTACATTAGCCTCAGCGGTGAGTGAGTGCTTCATTCGGGCTTAGAAATGTTCCCTGGGAAGGGGGCAGCCTGCATTCATACTCATGGCACATTTGTACTTTGTTTGGCTCATTGAATATTCTGGTGTTTTGCCTTCTCTTTTGCAGCAAAATGAAATAGCAAAATTACTTACCAGCCATTTTTTTTTTCCTGGCTCTTTATTGGATCAAACAGACTCATGCCCCAGGCACTCAGCCCTTCAGTTCTTAGTGCCCCCAGAGCTTCCCCAATGCCTCAAGGAAAGGCACTTTCAAAGCCTCAGAGACAAGGATCTTTTTTTCCCCTCCTCTTTAGGTGCCAAGGCCCTAAAGGGCTCATAGACTCAGGTGCCCAGATAGCTCTAAGTTATTATTCCCTTTTATTTATGTTCTTTTTTTTATTAATTTGTTAAATAGATAGCAGGGAAACTTTTATCTGCCAAATAAGATGGGGTCCCTCATGGGTCATTTGGATTTTAAGTACATTCTCCATGGGCACACTTCCTCTTGCACTAAGGTTCCTTTTCTTCATGGAAAGGAGACATTTTCTGTTGTTTCTTTCACTTGGAAGGTAGACCCAGTTTCCTCAAATATTCTATCAGAGCAGAATCTTTACCTTAAACATGGGATACGCACAAATGACTATTTTTTATTGAAAACATTTATATGTGAGTGTAGTTGACACAATGTTACATTAGTTTCAGGTATACAACATAGTGATTCAACCTCTAGTTATGCTCTGCTCACCACAAGTGTAGCTACAATCTGTCACCATACAGCCCTATTCCAATATCATTGACTATATTCTCTATGCTGTGCCTTTTATTCCCACGACTTATTCCAGAATTGGAAGCCTGTATCTCCCTCTCCCCTTCACCTGTTTTGCCATTCCCTCACCTCCCTTCCTTCTGGTAACCATTAGTTTGTTGCTCTGTATTTACAGTCTGATTCTGCTTTTTGCTTGTGTATTCATTTTTTTTTTTTTACATTCTACCTATGAATAAAATCATATGGTGTTTGTCTTTCTCTGTCTGACTTATTTCACTTGGCTTAACACCTTCTAGGTCCATCTATGTTGTTGCAAATGGCAAGATCTCATCCTCTTTTGTGGCTACATAATATTTCAGTGTGTGTGTGTGTGTGTGTGTGTGTGTGTGTGTATACGTGCACCACATCTTCCTTATCCATTTGGGTATCGATGGACACTTAGGTTGCTTCCGTATCTTGGCTACATAACTGACAATTTATAGAGTATTCTTTTCATAACGGGTTGCTCTTAAATGAGAGAGTTGATTCTCTCCTCTCTCTTATGCCACTGAGAATTGCGAGTCTCCCACTTTACTGATACAGACACAGGCAGAGAAAGGTTAAGTGCCTTGCTCAAAGTAGTTTACCTAGTCGGAGGTGGAACTCTATGGTCCAGACCTGCTGACTTTGATGCTATCACTTTTTAAACAGAGGCTCACAGAGGCAATGAGAGCTCAGAGATCAGTGGTTCTCAAGTTTGGTCCCTGGCATAGCAGCATCAGAACCACTTGGGAATTTATCAGTTATAAATTCCTGGGTCCCACCCCAGATCTACTGAATCAGGGACTCTGGGGGTGGGGGGTCTAGCAATTGGTTTTAAGAAGCCTTCCAGGTGATTCAGATGCATGCAGATATTTGAGAAACACTGGCCTATATACATCATTCTACAGATAAGGAAACTGAGGTCCAAGGCCACATAACACAGAAGGTCCATGGCACAACCAGGATCTTTTGACTCTCAAGGAGTGGCCGATCTGGCTGACCCTGATCTTTTGTTACTTCTTTTCCCCATGAACCTTATGCACTTTGTCTCCAGAACCCAAAAGAATCACAGACTTAACTTTGTTCACAAAGGGATACTGAAAGGCCAATGAGACTTTCCTGGTATGCTATTCTAATTTTTTTTTTTTAACGTTTATTTATTTTTGAGACAGAGAGAGACAGAGCATGAGCAGGGGAGGGGCAAGGAGAGAGGGAGACACAGAATCTGAAACAGGCTCTGGGCTCTGAGCTGTCAGCACAGAGCCCGACGCGGGGCTCGAACTCACGGACCGCGAGATCATGACCTGAGCCGAAGTCGGCCGCTTAACCGACTGAGCCACCCAGGCGCCCCCCTGGTATGCTATTCTAAACAAGGGTTAGGTTTCGAGCTGAAGGGTCAGGCTGACCAAATGGTGATCCCTGCTCTGTCAACTGGCTATGTGACCAAGCTATTTCCCTTAACTACATCCTCTGGTAACTGGTGATCACATTAGAGACCTTTCCAGGCAGTCTTACTTTTCAGAGCCCAGCTCAAAAACAAGCTTTCCCAATCTGAGTGAAGCTCACCTCCAAGTACTCTCTCAGGCCCCACCTCAAGCATTCCCACATCGCCCACTGGGTTCCCACAGCATTTTGGCTGACTCCTGACAACAAGTAGCCGTGATCAGTCTGCCTCTGACTGCAGGTATTCTGGCATCTAGCTAGTAACACTACCACCTGACATCATGCCACCACTACCGCCATTTGATGAGGGGTACTGTGGGGATGAAAGGAAATACAACTTATAACGTGTGTATGTGAATTACTAGATCTGTCAGCCTACACTGATAGCATCTTTGGCTTTGCTTCTGGAGAGCTGAGACTGCGCACCTTTGCATTTCTCGGTGAAGGAGAACAATGCAGGCATTAAGGATCAGCAATAAACAGACCCAGCATCTGCCTCCACCACTTAATGTTGAACTTTGGATATTCACTAATCACTCTGAATCTCAGGTTTCCCATCTACAAAACACGGCTGAAATACATATCGTTGTGAATATCACAAGTTCTAACACAGAAAAAAATAGAAGATGCTCAATAAATAGTAGTGGTAGCGCTAGGATTATAGTATTAGCACCTAGAACAGTGCCTGGCATATATGAGGGAAATGCTGTATCTGAATGAAAAGTAGTTGCTCAATAAAGGTGAATTTAAATATACATTATATTTAATAATGTTATTATTTATGTATAGTGTAATATATATTGATGTCTATTTAAATACACCTTATATTTGAACTATGTAATCTTACTCTTCTAAGATAAAGTATTTTCTAAATGTGGAATTACTAATAACAATAGTGATGATGATCACTGCAGGCAGAGAAGGGTACAGGAAAGAGTGGATGTTTGAAGGTTCTAAGCTCGAATCTTGGCTCTGCTACTTGTTAGCACTCTGGTTTTGGATAAATGACAGACGTTAATATTTTTGCTGTTCTGAGTTTTATATGGACTTAGGCAATTGCAGTAATCAAATAAAGTGTGATCGCCAGGTTGTCCCCCCAATACCCTTCTTTAGGGAGCAAAGCTTTCCCAAGGTATAGATATTTAATCAGCACAAAGACAAATTCAGGACTTTACCATTCAGCCCTTCACTTAATACATGGAGCCACAGATCAAAAACCTTCCTGACTCCTCTCTTTTCTCAATCCAAGTTTGAGGCTATAGGGAAATCAAGAGCATAGAAGACAAGCCACCAAAATGTGCAGGGAGAAGTCAAAGAGCAAATACTGAAGACAGGGATGGGAACAGAAATTCTAGTTAAATGTCATGTCCTCAGAGAGACCCTCCCTGACCACTCTGCCTAAAACGTTACCGCAAAACTTGCCCCAGACCCCCAACCACTTTCCACTTCCATAACCTACTTTATTGTTCTTATGGGACTTCCTGTGACTGGGCCGTATATTCACATATGTTAATTCATGGTCTTCCCTATGACGATGTAAGCTCCTTGGTGAAGGAACTTCATCTGTTTTGATCATGACTATATCCCAGTGCCTAGAACAGTGTCTGGCATTCAAGAAATAGTCGTGTAGTGACTAACAATAGTTATTTCCTGAGTGCTTACTATGTGAAGGCAATGAGTTTGATACTTGATTTACTGAACACCCATGGAGCTGTCCCTAGGTTCAAAGCACTGCTGCAAGTCACGAATGGTCCCAACAATCCTACGGAGTTGTAAGATGATTTCCTTCATTTTGCAAGTGAACAGAGAGGCTCAAAGGAGTTAAGTGGCTTGCCCAACATCGTCGGGCTGCTAAATGTCAGTGGGCTACAAGCCACAATTAGGTCAGCTTTACTTCCAATCTCATGTTCTTCCCCCCTGTCTCTAGCGGGGTGGAAGGTACCAGAGGTGGGCAGTGAAGTCAGGGGCACAGAATCTTGAGTTTAGAGCTGCAAGAAGGTTAGAAGAGGGTGAAGAACAATCAGCTGGGTTCTGGCGGGGAGAAAGGAATTCGTCAGCAATCCTTTGAGCTTAAGGTGGGCAACTAGAACACACTGGTGCGTGACTTCTACAGAAATATTTGTTTCAGTTATAGCACTGTTGCTCTCTTACCACAAGGTGATATACTGTATCATCGAAGCTGGAATTTTTATGTCGTGCAAACAACTCCATACAACATTAGAGGTTTTTTCCCTCACTTGTATTACTCTTAGAGGTATCAGTTGCTGCTTCTGATATGAAAGGAAAAAACAGGAGTTCACTCTCATACACAACTTCATGTTCAAGTATGCAGTCATATATTTAGCATGCCCAATGTATAGGTGATTGTTTTATGAGTAATAATTGAAGTTGCTCCTCTTTCTTTCTGACCGGGGCCCAGAAATCAGTATGATTTGAAGGTGAAGTGCCAATTTGCAGACTAATATTTTCACTGGCATCGGGAAAAGTCAATAGTAACAGAACACTGTTTAAGTTCTCAGTCATGCATAGATAAAAATGATAAGTTGTTCAGCTTTCTGGTAAAACCCAAAGCTAATCCCCTCTACTGGATTTCTGGGGATCTGATTCCTCAGAAAGTTATGCATTTTATGAGTTTCAAGTTTTTTTTTCTTTCAGAGAAGTCACATTAAAATACAAATAGTAACCTTTTTCAGTATGTTGGCTCTCAGATAGTTTATTTATAAGACACTTCATTTGTTATTTTATATAACTTAAGACCTTGCTTGATGGGAATGTAAAATGGTACAGCCAATATAAGATGATGCAGCCACTGCAGTTACTAAAAAAGTTAAACACAGAATTGCCATTTGACTCCGCAATTTTACTCCTGGGTATACACTCAAGCAAATTCCAAGCATACGCTCACACAAAAACTTATACACAAATGTTCACACTAGCATTACTGTAATAGTCAAAATGTGAACATCCAACTAACTGTTAATCAACTGATAAATGGATAAACAAATTGTGGCCTAGCCATATAACGGAATATCAGTCAGTCATAAAAAGGAATGGAGTATGGAAACATGTTAAACTATGAATGAGCCTTGAAAACATTATGCTCCATGGAAGAAGACACACAGAAGGCTACATATTATGTGATTCCATTTATATTAAATTTTTAGAATGGGCAAATCCATAGAGGCAGAAAGTAGATTAGTGGTTACCAGGGGCTGGGGCCAAGGGCAGTAACTGATGACTACTTTAAGATATAGGACTTCTTTCTGGGGTGATGAAAATATTCTAAAATTAGCTAACGGTGATGGTTATACAACCTTGTGAATATTATGAATATACTAAATACCACTGAACTGTATGTATACTTTAACAGGGTGCATTTTATGGTAGGCGAGTCTCAGAAAAAAGAAAAAATCCCAAAACAACAAAAAAACCACCACCAACAAAATTTCCCCCACCGTTAAATGTATGCAGAACAGTGAATCTTCTCATTTCCTCAAATTCAAATGCAAATAGCAGCTGCACTACTGGGGACTTGGGAGAGTAGCCACGGAGAAGCAAATAGTACAAATAAAATAATTATGGTAATAATAAATGGTGGTTACTAAGTTACTAAGGATTTATCATATGATAACTATTGTGTGAAATGCTTTCGTATTAGTGATAGTTTAGTATGGTAAGTGGAATAATGGACTCCAAAGATGCCCATGTCCTAATCCTTGGAATCTGTGAATATGTTAGGTTATAAACAAAGGGGAATTAAGGTTGCTCATCAATTGCCTTTAAAATAGAAGATCATCCAGGAGTCCAAGGTAATCACAAAGGTCCTTGAAAGTGTTAGAGAAAAGCAGACGAGGAAAACCAGAGAGATGCAGCATGAGAAGGACTTGACCTGATGTTGCTGGGGAAAGGGGGTCATGAGCCAAGGAAAGCAGGTGGCTTCTAAGCTGCAAAAGGCAAGGAAACAGATTCTTCCCCAGAGCCCCAGAAAAGAACACTGCCCTGCTGACACCTTGATGTTAGCCCACTGAGACCCATTTTGGACTTCTGACTTCCAGAGTTGTAAAATGATAAATCTGTAATATTTATGCTGTTAAATTTGCAGTAACTTGTTACAGGAGTAACCGGAAACTAATATAGCTAGTAAAGGTCAGATCTAATGTTATGAAGCTCTATTCCAAACTACAGAGAATTAAGAGGGGAGACAAACAAGGAGATGCAGAGGCAGTCGGGTGAAGAAAACAATATATTTGAAACCAAGTACTGACAGGTCGCATATAAAGAGCCAGTGACTTCTGCAGGCCTAGGCCTGCATCATGTGCTGTTCCCCAGTGCTTCATTAGGACAGTACCTCTCAAGTTCTATTAGAATAAGCCTTGAGAATTGTGCTTAGCTAGATCTAACTTGGGCCAGAATTTAGTTTTCATTTCAGTTTCCCCCTACACAGCCTAGGAGTTGTACCTGTCTCTGTTGGGACTATGGCTTCAGGTAGGGCGGGCTGTTAGACTATCTGTCAGCAAGTGTCATCAGCTCTTGCTTCCGTCGAAAGATAACAGCCCAAGTGCCGAAGGCGGAGTAGGCAGCTGTATTAGAGGGACTGAACTTACCTCATTTTGAGGCTCCAGTGTCAGTCAGTGACCTCAATTGTACATTCAATAAATATTTCTATTTAATTAATATATACTGAGTGCTTGTTTTGTGACAGGAATTGTTCCAGGCCTTTTCACACATCTTCGTCTTATTTAAAGCACATTACAATTCTTTAAGATAGATACCTCCATTTCATAGATGAGAAAACTGAGGCTCCCTTTGATTCCTCTCCCTAGGGAACCAGAATGTTTATTTTAGTTCTCAGAAGAAAAATACACTGCCCAATGCAGACCCTTGTACTCCTTTTTCTAGGAAACCTAACCTAAAAGTTGCATCCCTGAAGCATCTCATTCCCTGGGGGGCTCTGGACTCTCTACCCTCAAAACCAGGTAAGTTATTAAAACTGGATCTGGACTTAATGGGCTGCTTTCTGCCTACAGGGCCGGCTAATTAGTCTTAATTATCTCATTATAGATTCTAAGTATTTCCAGCTGCTTCTTTACCCCTTATTGCCCAGTCCCCCCCCCCCCCCCCCCCCCCCCCACCCCCGTCTGTTTTCCAGATAGTCTCTGCCAAGTCCTGGACACAGGTGATATATTGATGTATTCTTCCTATCTATCAGAACATTAGTTATTTCTGATCAAGCTTCTCACTTGCTAAACCCTTCTGGGACATCTACCTCTATGTTCTCTTATCCATGAGAATAAACATGCTTTGGCCAAATATTAGACATGAGAACAAATCTTAAAAACTACATTTGACTTTCACTGACCAGAGAACTGTAATATACTTATACAGGGCAAATAATAAACGTGAATTTATCTATTTATTTGATTGAAGCTCGGAAAGTAATCCCTTCTCCCTTCTCACTGCCCTCAAGCCTCAAATCAATCATTCAGTCCAAACAGTTCAAATAAAAAGGAAAGAGAAAAAGTTACCTTTCCTAATTGATTGAGAATATGAAAGGTGAAGTAATAGCGAATTGAATGAGAATGTGTGGTCACAGGGCTAGAAGTTATAGGACTGTGACTGACCTTGGGCAAGCCATTTAATCTTTCTGAACCTCCACTTTCTAACAGATAAACAGTGCAATAATACCTATTTCACGTGGGCTCTTGAGGATCAAGTAGGATAATGTATGTGAGAGTGGTCTGCAGACTATAAATTTGTAAACAAATGTTAGTTATTAATAAGGAAAAGGAAAGTTTCCTTCCTCCGTGTATTTTTACTTTTATCATTAGTAGTTATCTCTAGAGTACTCTTCCCTTTTTATTCAAGTCATTTACTTTTTAAGATTTCTCAAATTTAAGCTAGAAATATCTTCAGGTGCTGATTATCTATTAAAGGTCACAAAGGTAGATGAATAGTACGGCATGCTCCTCCCTAAAGGGAGAATATCTTGTAATGTCTATAAATAACATTTTAATATTAGCATTCCTTGATCATTACAAAATATGACCGCTTCTTAGAGTTTGAGTGTCTGAGGAAAGCATTTCTCACTCGGATCCTATTAACATGCTTCTCATTTGGGTAGTTCAAGATAAGGTGCAATCACAAAACGTCCGAGGAAAAGAAACTGTAAGTGACACCAAGGAAACACGATTCTAGTGGCACTGAGTAATTCTAAGTTTGTGGTTGGTAAAAACTTAATTTGCAATGAATACTATTTAGTTCTCCACAGAACAAAGAGCCTTGTTGTAGTTCTTTTCCACACTTCCCCTCGCCAATATTTGTCAACTGAATTCACCTCTATTCAAATTAAACAAAATAGAAGGTTTTATTTATTCAAGTATTTTATACTGAACAGCTCCCTGGAGGTTCTCCATTTACTGGCTTGGGTAATATTATCTTTCCTTTAGTTTATTAGATTGACAAAGTTAATTTAAAAATAACCTAGGGAACTTTAAGTGATTCTTGGAAGGGCTAACATGTGTGCACATATGGCCGGTCACCCATTTTCTTCTGTATGTATGCTATCTTGTGAAGGGAGGTTTTGCATTAATTTTTATAATTTCTTAGAATACAGAAATACATTGCCAACATGAAAGATCATTGTTCTGATGATGAAATGCTTTCAGTTCTGTTCTTTATACAAGTGAACATTTCGTCTACTGTAGCCAAGGAGCAATTTGATAAAATGATACAACTGTTTATTGCCAAAAAACCCCCCCATTTTCATCTGAAATACAACCTGGGGCACATAGCATCTAATTAAATTCATACAAAGTGCAAATTATTGAAGAGAAACCAAAATGCATTTCAAAGTAAACACCAATTAATGTGACACCCAATTTCTTTCCCCTTTCCTAATCACTCCAATGTGCATGGCTCGTACACAACATACTCAGCTTAGTTTGTAAGATTCAATTAGAAAGAATATGCTTTACATTGCAGTCTGAGAATTACATCCCTTGCTTTGCAAGCAGGCTGGTTAGGTGTGGTTTTTTTTTGGTTTTTTTATTTTTTTTTTTTTTTTTAATTTTATTTTTACCAAAAAAAAAAAAAAAAAAAAAAGTCAGTGGTATAAAAAGTCCTTCCCTACTTTTTCTTTAATTTGAGAAGAATTCTCATTACCTAATATTTTCACTTACTTCATTTAATACATGGATCTGTGTTTCTTTTGACAAATGCACCATCTCTGTTTTCTTTGTTTCCGTGACATTGAATACAAGAGAAAACTAGGAAGCCACATATATAGGAAGTCTGGGAGCAACGTTCCAGTCAACCTAGTTTGTGAGACACGGCTTCAAATAATAAATTATAAAATAAAATAAAAAAATAAAAAATAACAAAACTGTGCTCAGCAATACTCATCAAAAGATCATCTATAAAGTAGTAACACTTAAAAAAAGGAGAGCAACAAGTGACTAATCAAGCACAAGAGTGGTCAAGTGTAGTTGATCACTTGTGAAAGTAATCAGCCACTTGAATTGTTTTGTTGTGGAGAGGCCAATGATCAAAGCTACTCCCAGACAGAACCTGGCAGGAATTGCTGATTCCAGGAACTATGATGATGGCATCTTGGTTATGGTACACTTTTGTGTCATTCATTCACTAAATATTTACTGAACACCTACAATGTAGCAATAGGAGACTGGTACTAGAAAACGTGAAAACGGCAAAGTCCATGCCCTGAAGGAGCTCAATATGTATTTTGGGAAGAAGAGCAACTCTGATTCCTAACAAGGAACAGAAGCTCTGGGTAATATATACCACAAATCATCCCTTGATGCTTATAATATACCTTCAATTATTTTAAAAAGTGAAAACCACTAATAAAGACTTTCTTTTCAAACAATGTAAAAGTTCCATGACTGTAGCTGCCATTGTTTTTAACTTTGTCTATAGCCAGATTCAGTTTACTTGTATGCAACACCTACCACGTACCAGGCCCTTCCACATAGTCTGTCTCTATTTCCCCTGAGGTCTAAAAAGTGCTTGCAATCTAAAAGGATATTTACTTTTAAAAAACACTTCGAGCTAAGAAAATACCAATTTATACTTTATATTGTTATGAGTTAGATAATGCAAAGGAATCTAATCCTGAGAAACCTAATAAAATCCTCTTTTAGTTATTCAAGTTTAGATATTTTACTTCAGCTTCTCATACCTCACAGTTTACACTGAGCGATACTAAATAAAAGTAGGCTTCAAGATGGCAGCCTGCAACACTGGGTCTTTCTGGGCATCATCATGACTCTCAATTATCAATGCAGTGGTAAGTGGGGGGAGGGGCGGTGAATGTCAGCAGTGCCACCCTGCTGTTTAAGCTACTGTGGATTTATGGAAGGTTCTTTTGTCTACATTGACTATGTGAGAAAGGATCTTGACCTACTCCATTTCTAGGTCTTGAAAATGTGCGTGACATGAACCTATTTCCAGGAAATCTCCTCTACCTCGTTCTCTTTAGCTTTTGTCTCCCCACCTCTTTCACTGTCGGACAGGGTCAGTAAAGGAGCATTTTTAAGTCTTTAGGAAATAGATTAAGTCTACACAAGGGTTTTAAAGTCTTCTTTAATGCTGGGACAACTGGGAGGAAAGCAAGGGGGCAAGCTCCTTGAGGGCAGGGGCCTGTACACCTGGCTGGTCTCTGTTTTGCCCTGAGAGCTCAGCACAGTGTGCTCTCTAAAGGATCATTGAGAACAATGACAGAGTTGGGCTGCTCCTCTTTGCTCCAATGCAGCAGCCAAGAGGTAACCCAGGCCAGTGTGCAGTATGCAAAGCTGTCACTCAGCTCTCCCACTTGCCTAAGGTAGCAGATGATTGGGTTTTGCATGCCTGGTTTACACTCTTCAAATATTTATAGACAGTTCTCTTTGCCTCAAGCCCTAGTTGTCACTTAGCCAAGTTATACATACATGGTTCTTTTAATCTTTCTTTAGAAATCAATCGCATCAAGCTCCTTAATCATTCTAGATGCATTTCTCTCAACTTTTGGCTGTTTGTCTCTCTGGTAATTTATTCTGTTGAAATGCATGGAAATAATGCAGATGTGGAACAGAGAAGGATTTAGTCACCTTTATACGACAAGGTGCAATGTCTTTTATGTGCAAAATAAAATTATTTATCCTTTCACTTTTTGTAAGATCATATTTAAAAAAATTCATATTTAAGTTGATGGATCAATCAATATACTGCAAGAGAAAGAATGAAAAAAATATCATCAGTAATATCTTAAGGATGATCTTAAGGATCAGTAATCATCTTAAGGATGATATTGTCATTGACTGAACTCTTTCATGTATCTATAAACTGATTAATTTAACCTGCAGTATTCAAACACGGCTGGGGGGCGATGGGGATGGGAATCCAGAATAACATGGTCACCATAGAGGCTTAAGTGCCCATCCTAAGGTACTATCTACCTGTGGATACATTTAGCTAACCTCAGCTTTTCAATGAAAAAAATTTTTAAGTAAGTTATATTTTTTCCCATTACAAAAGTGATACCTTAAAGAAAATGTCAAATAATCTGGAATGAGAAAAAGCTACCTATAGTTAGCCCAAAACAATATTTAACATTTTAAAAGAATTTAAGTCTTTTTTGGATGCATTCCCCACACACCCTAGGCATGCTCATATCATTTACACAGTTTAACACCTAGTTTTTTCACTTAATGTTACAAAATTTCATTATCTTCAAATCCCAATTTTAAGACTACAGACTATTCCATCAAGTAAGTAGATGTGCAATAATTGTACAATTCCCTACTATTGGATATTTGCATTGTTTCCATTTTTTTTCTAGATTAAGTGTCATTACAAAGAAAATCACTGGTGTAAAGCTCTTCCATATTTAAGACTATTACCTAGATTCACAGTAGTACAAGTAATGGATCAAAGGATACCCAGAAAATACATTGTGAAGTAAAGAATTAATGTAGGTCCTATTTGAAGTGAAAAATACCACTTGAAATACAAAGATTTGTCTTTTGATGCTCAAATCATGGAGAGTTGTAGAAAACTGTCAAAGATGATAAATTCTAGTAACTTAAATGTGGTGCTCACTAGTATTCTCCTTTGTTCGCCCAAGTATGTCATCGAGCCCTTATTAATCAGGCTTAAATTCTTGACCTTACCTAGGTCTACCATCAGAAGGCGAGTGAGGGCCGTGTAGAAGGTTGTTCGGCACCTGAAGTCACTGAGACTGTAACTGTCACTGATGCCAAGGAAGGGGAAGTGTTCACTCTAATGAAAGCAAAAGAGTATCCAAAGTTATTAATGCTTTACCTAAACTACCCAGAAATTTCTAGTCATTAATTAAAGGAAGTAAGACTTACCGTGTGGTTTTTTAGCATGAATTTCACAGCATCTATCTTCACAAGTTTTTTTAAAAGGATATAGGTAATAGGAGTTAAGGAATCTGGGGAAATATAATTGTTTTATCAATAGATAATCAATCACAAAATAAGACTATAATGGCATCAATTTCTATTTATGAAGAATCAATATTATTTCTAAAGAGCATTCCTACAGAAATGTCTTTCATTCTGTTAAGAATGATAATCCATTATTAACCAGTGCAATTACTTTTCCTATCTTATACATATTCTAGTTATGGAAAGGAAAAATGAATTTTATAATTAAGACAAAAACTTCTTTACTATTAAAGCCTTGATAGTAGAAAATTAAAACTGACCCTTTCTACATTTTGGATATAACTTGAGAACTTCTCTTCACTTAATATTATTTCATAAAAAATAATTATAAAAGACCTATAATAGACTACCCAGAAAGAGAAAATTATTCAATTCTAAGAAACAATGAGCCCAGTTAGTAGAAATCTAAGGAAATTCTGCTTTAGATGAAGATGAGAATGCTTAGAAAGATGTAGCTGATGCATGTCACCAAGTATTGAAGGACAAGCCCGACATTTCTAGTAGGTGTAAGACACCTTATATTTGTTATTTCACCTAGCTTCACAATTACACTGTCCAATATTATTTATTTCTAACTCATAGATAAGAAAACAGAAGTTCAGAGAAATTAAGTTACTTGCCCAAGATTACACAGCTATAGATTGACAGTGCTGAGATTTGAACTGAGGTTTGACTACAGAGGCCATGTTCCTTCTACTGTACCACATTTTCACCTGAACAGTTCAGCTCAGAACAAGAAGAAAGTGGAAAAACCATAAACATTATCACAAGGTCTAAATAATTCTGGTTAATGCTGCCATCAAAGAAGGGCTGATGTGGTTCTAAGAACTTCTATTTAGTATACAAACACCCTCTTCTCTTACTTAGTCCCTCAGGTGTGGGTGTAAGAGTAGAGAAGACATTGAACATGAGTCAGGAAGGCTGGGCTTCTGGCTTGACTACCCCATCCAACCAGCTGGTTCTGAGTCTGAGTACTGTACTCGGCCACTCTGAGCCTTAGTTTCCCTCTCCAACAAGCAAGGGTGAAACCTATCACCCAAGCTATCCCACAGGCCTGTCGTGAGGATCATATGATGCAAATGTCTTTGGCAATTATAAATCAGGGAGGAAGACACAAAGATGCAGAGAACGAACGTGTACAGAATGTTTGCTACTTGCAGGGCTGACTCTCACAATCCCATGAGGTAGGTAGCATCACTTCTATTTTTCTGATGAGGAAACAGATTCGAAAAGATTAAACAGAACTTTCCAAAAGACAAACAGTATAATTTAGATTCAAGTCCCTCTGACTCTACAGCAACCATCCCAGCTGCATAGTAAGCATGTATATTTGGTTCACCTTCATGACAGACGGTAAACTTTCTAAGGGCAGGGGCTGCACCTATGCATTTTCCTCAGCGCACTGCTGTCAAGTGGGTGCTCAATGCACTGTTTTTCTGGCAGGCTGAAGGGGAACAAGATCAGGACTGACCCATAAGAGACTAACCAGGAAGAGAAAATTATTGAATTCTATGAAACGATGAGACCAGTTAGTAGAAATCTAAGGAAATTCTGCTTTAGATGAAGAAGATCAGAATACAACTAGAAAGATTTTTCTCTGCATATAAAAATGAAATTTGAGGGGTGCCTGGGTGGCTCAGTTGGTTAAATGTTCGACTCTGCAGTTTCGGCTCAGGTCATGATCTGACAGTTTCATGAGTTCGAGCCCCACGTTGGACTTTGTGCTGATGGTGCACAGCCTGCTTGGGATTCTCTCTCTTCTCCCTCTCTCTCTGCCCCTCCCCCACTCATGCTGGCTTTCTCTCTAAATAAACTTAAAAAAAAAAAAGGTGAGATTTGATGATTTTTCCTGTGTGAATCTGTGAGCAGAAGAACTGCCATTCAAACTTTACTCAGTTAAACAGGGGTGGGGATCAATAAACTAGGAAATATCTTAAGTAATTACCAAATACAATTCTCTTGGAATTGCAAAGTTAAAAGTGACAGGGTCTATGGGTAATAAGAATGCTGCCATTAATAGGAATCTTCCTGTCAGTGCTACTAATAAACAGCAAGTCGTGTTTTGACAATGGAATATTTATGGTAGCAATAAACAGAACACTCACAGGAAGTATCTCATCTGCCAAAGACACATTTTCTACAGAATTGCATCTGTGCACTTTGCATCAAGGCCAGCCTCACTGCCTCTTAATTACATTCAAAAGCAAAAAAAAAAAAAAATGATTAAGAATAAATTTTTACTTTTTTTCAATTAAGAAAAAAATGAGAATTCATCTGAATATTTATATTCCTCTATAGGAATTCAACTCAAAGCTAGTTATACCCCTTAAGAGAGTCTATAATGTTTTTTTTTCTTTTAAAGGGCAAATGGATACATCATCTTTACGATCTTTTTACTTTCATCTTGTTCTTCTCTACGAGACTAGGGTTCTTATAAGTTGTACCTCTTTAGCCGGGTGGGAGCATTTTAGTGCCGTGGCAGTACTAGGTTAGATTTCTGAGGCTTGCTCGACACAGCTCGTAACCGTGAACATAGTAATGGTGGCTGACAGTAACAGGACCAATAGTAGGAGTCTACAGTAGTGGGTCAGAGAATTTCGTGAAGGTCACACATGGAACACGTGTGACTCTAACTGTAAGAGCGTGACTCTAAACCATAAGCTTTCATCAGGTTACATCATATCCATTTGATTTTAAAGAGGCCAGTGATTTGAGAGAGATCACTAGCTTCTTGAGATACAAAGGAAACTGGAAGTAGGTCCCAGAAAAAACAGGGGAACTGTTCTTTTAGGAGGGACCAATTTATTAAAGAACCTTCATCACATCCAGGACTGAGCAGACTCCACAGCCTGGCTGATATCAACTCACTAAACACAATTCCTAGAAAATTTCCGTTTGTTTCCATATAGACTTATGAAAACACTGAGGAAGGGGAACAAGGTCTTACTGACAGCTAGGATGACAAAGAAAGGAAGGAAAAAGTCAAAAGAAATGGTATATCCTACAGATGGTTGGAAATTTTGAAAATCTGTACCTCTGAAGAAGAGGAAAACCAAGCTGAGAATGAACTGGTTTTTTCAGTTCCTGGAGTACTACACACTATAGTAGCTGATGGGCACGGCAACACCAAGTAGGACTTCAATTCATGGTAGCCAGACTTCACTGAGTATCTACATTTCATCACACCTAAAATGCCACTGGTTAGAAAAAACATCATCATTTTATGTGCTGAGAAAGAAAGGGTGTTTTAAAATTTCACCAATTGTGGTGTTTATATATCTTATTACAGAAGTGTTAATGTGTGAAGCAATTTCTGTTTTAAAATCAAAGAAGCAGTTGGTGTATTAGGTGTAAGACATTCGCTGAGCACTAGAGGGTAGATGATACATTGATCTAGGCAATTATTTAAAAGCCATACATGTTTACAAATAGGTTTTGCAGACAGAATTAAAAACACATTATCCTAATGATAGAAGAAAGTTCACAGATAAGAAAAAGACATGTTGGAAATTGCTATCGGTAGATGACAGGTACAAAGTATAATTACTGAAATATCAGTTTCGTTATTTCAAAAGTGAGATTATGTTCATAAACTACTAAACTAAAAAAAATCCAAATATGTATAACCAAAATGAAGCATCTTAAGGAATACTATTAATTACTTATAAGGAACAGGAGTTAAGGCTTTGTCAATTAACTAAAGGGTAACATTAGGTTCACATGCCCACTATGTGAAATTGTGAACTATAGAAGAGGAGAAAGAAAAAAAAAGACTCCTAATCTCTAATAACTTCCAGCCTGATAGCTGAGAGGACTAGCCAATACAAAGCTATGTGATACTCATCTTCGGACATACAGATAAGAACTAGGTGTTCAGGAACATCAAGAAAAATAAAGACGATAGGAATGGAAATGAAAGGAATTAATATTCAGTGAGCACCTACTGTGTGACAGGATCAGTAGTATTAGGTGTCATATTTTCTTAGATAACATAGATATATTGTTACAGTGCTTGCTTCTGGCAGCACATGTACTAAAACCGGTAGGAAGATCAGCATGGCTCCTTGAGCAAAGATACATTGTTACATATTTATTACTTTATTTAATCCTTACAAAATCCCAAGAGATAGATAACATTCCCTTTCTACAGATGAAGTAACTGAGCCTCAGAGAAATTAAATGACTCATGTTCTTTCAGTTAATACAATGACAAAGGTTCATAACTGTTTCAATACAGCTTCAACAAGTCTTCAGCAAGACTTGAAAATTTAAGAGAGACCTAATTGAGTTGCAATGGGTCAAATGAAAAGAACAGCATATGTGGTGATTCAGTAAAGATAATTAAGGGTGTCAAGGGGAAGGTAAAATAAATTTCCTTTGCCCGAGCATAAAGTACAGATAGTGGTTGAGAGGTGGATCAGAAAATTAGTTATGAGAACTCAGTAAGTCAAGTACTGTTAAAGGACTCATGTTCTAATCAATAATTTCACTTTGACCCGAGAAGCAAGGGGAAGTGATTCTGGGCTTTTGGGAAGAGAAATGATCAGATCACAATAATACTCGAGGAAGGTAATCTTGTGAAGCAGGAATCTAAAGAATTGTGTGAAGGTCTGAATAAGTGGGTTACAGAAAAGGAGTAGAGAGGATTCTCACACTTGATTCTAGTATAAAAACAAATGGAGCAGATAAATTATGGGATGACTTTTCCATGGATAATAGAGACAGAAAACAAAGAAATAAATCAACATTTCTTTTGATGAGAAATGTTAATAGAAATACGCCTGAGGGATATATGCTGAAACTAGTTTTATTTAACATTCTCAAAACCATCTGGAGATGGTGGTATTCACTGAAATAAAGCAATACATTTTAATACTGTTTCACAAAAGCAGAATTACTACTGTTTGTTACTAAATATTTCCTGTAACAGACATACCCAATTGTACTTCCATCCTTCACCCTTATTTCGTTCTACACCTTTGTTTCATCTCTCACCCTCTACTCTTTCCTGACCCCCACCTCATTCAGGATTCATACCCCGGTGGAGGGAAGATCAGTGACAGGGTAAGGATGTATGGTTTGCACATTAGTTGTATATTTAATGGCTTGTATATAAGCTATATCTAAATGACCTTGAATAAAAAGCACTCCCTCAAAGCCACCATATCAAAATGTCACATGCCCATATTATTTTTGATGAATAAATTTTCAGAAAATTAGTATGTAATTTATTTGAGTTAAATTTTAAAAGGAAAAAGAAACTATGTTAATAAAACAATGGACTTTGAGCTCTTAGGAAAAATATGTGAAAGGCAGTCTGGAATCAGGATCAATTCTATTAGAATTTAAAATCTGGGAGGGCAGGATCTGTGTCTCATTTGTCCTTTTGCCCTGTACTTAGCAAATGCTTAATTAATATTTGCTAAACTGAGAGAGGCCAGTAAGGGGCTCCTGGGTGGCTCGGCGGTGGGGGGAGGGGGGGGGGAAGGGACCAACTCTTGATTTCATCTCAGGTCATGTCCTCATGGTTTGTGAGTTCAAGCCCTGCCTCAGGCTCTGCAGCATTAGCGTAGAGCCTGCTTGGGATTCCCCCTCTCTCTGCCCCTCCCCTACTTGGGCTCTTTCTTCCTCTCTCTCCCCACCCCCCCCCCCCAAAAAAAAAGAGGCCAGTAATATAAAATAAATCATTAGGATGAGTATAGAATTAAGTTTAAAAATCATTATTTTATTCTTACTCAGCATTAAATCTAAATTAAGGATGCAGTTCTGGGTATTACACTAGAACTACCACCACCACCACCACCATGAAAAACAAGCAAGAAAAGACAAAGGAAGCTAGAAGAGGTGAGGGGCTGAAAAAGAAAATCATCACAGGGATCAAGTAGCCTGAACAGGAAAGAGATTCTTTGGCTTGTAAACATGAAAACAATTGAGATAAGCTACCAATAGATAAACTAAGCTACCGATAGATAAACACATGTAGGATGCATGTAGATAGGAATTATGTTCACCAAATCCTGGTGTACAGGAACTAAGGAGATAGTCTCAAAGTGTTAGAGGGTTAGTCTGAAGCCAAATGGAGGGAATTACTTCTTTACCAAATAATGCAGGCCAGCTTCGCGGATGTCCATGCTATGCATTTATACAGTGTTCTATGCTTAGAAGGGCCAGTGTTTGCTTCAATGCTGTGTTGGTGAGGTCTTGAAAAAAAAGTTTTTTTTAAGATTTTATTTTTAAAAAATCTCTACACCTAACACGGGGCTCGAATTTACAACCCTAAGATCAAGAGTCACGTGCTCCACGCACCGAGGCAGCCAGGTGCCCTGAAATTCTTAACAGCTTAGGAACAAGGCACCCCACATTTTCATTTTGTGTGGGGCCCTGTGAATTATGAAGATGGTTTTGCAATAGCACAGAGAAGTTATTCATCCTAAGAATTGTAGTTAACAGTATCAACAGGGTAAAATGAATTTGGATAAATTCATGAATTAATGTAGGACCCTGTTATGGTGCCTGTTTTTCAAAAGCTAAAGATATTTTGGGTTTTCTTTGAAGATGATGTAGTAAGGGCAACTACCAATAGAGGGCCTAATAGAAAATGAAATTTCCTTTCTCATTATTATCTACATGAAACCCAAAGTGAGACATGTCACTGCTATAAATTTGAGTGAACAATGAATTGAAGTAGAAATATTGATCAATTATTCTTCAAGGGAAGAAAAACTTGAAATACTGATTAATAAACAGAATTTTAGATGAAATTTAACACTTTCCTCCATCTTTCTCAGCATTTAAAATAAGTTTATTTCATGGCTTTGTATGACCCTTCTCTCCCCAGTCTTCCCAGCCACTTCCTTGTCCTAATCACTTGAAAAATCTTATCCCTTCCCCAGTTGGAAACTAGAATTTATGACTGGAAGGTATTTTATTTTATTTATTTTTTTTTATTTTTTTCATGTTTATTTATTTTTGAGGGAGAGAGACAGAGCGCCAGCACAGGAGGGGCAGGGAGAGGGAGACACAGAATTCAAAGCAGGCTCCAGGCTCTGAGCTGTCATCACAGAGCCCTACACGGGGCTCGAACTCATGAACCACAAGATCATGAACTGTGAGATCATGACCTGAACTGAAGCCGGATGCTTAACCTACTGAGCCACCCAGGTGCCCCATGACTGGAGAGTATTTTAAAGAGGAAAAAGGATCCGTAAGTATGAGACCCGGATGTGGAAGACTGCCCTAGGACAGAGCCATTTCAACTCTGTGCATGTTAAATAAAGCTATTTAGAATCTGGAATTTCTTGAAATTTAGTCTTGGAAAGTTAAAGAATATATTAAAAATTACTCAGATATATTTGCTGAGTGTAATATATATGCCTCATGTAACGAATCTGATAGGAAAACATAAACTTTCCCTCAAAAGGGCCACTGGATTTTAAAATTACAGTAGTCTTACCAATTTGGAAAGCTTCAAATTTGGCAAACAGAAACTTTGGGGTAAAATGCAACAGACTCTCCAGTTAAAATCTGGGGACTTAATGAAACTGTCTCCTCATATACATTATTATTTAAGGCACTAGCCTATCTCTAAAAATGTCAAGTCTGACTTTCCCTAGTGAAGACAGAGTCCTGTAGAGAAATACCTGACTTTCTTATTTGGGACATCCACTTCAAGTTTCCAATTATCTTAAAGCACAAGTTCTCATAGCATGATCCCTAAGCCACCAGCATCACTGGAAACTTGCTGAAAATGCAAATTCTCAGGCCTGTCTAACACCTCCTAAAACATACACTCTAGGGGTGGGGTCCAGCAATTTGTATTCTAACAAGAACTCTAGCGATTCTGATCATCCCTAAAGTTTGAGACTACTGCCTTGAGGCAAGTAAACATGAGCCTGTTTACACTTCCTAAAAATGAGGATCTTTTGTGACTTCAATTTCCAAGCAAGCAGTCAGATACAAGAACACTAAAGTTCATAGACTGGCCTTGTGAACCATAAACAAACACTGAGTAGCATTCACTCTGAAGATGATAAAAACAGAAAAAACAAAACAAAAAATATCTAAAGACATGCATTAGAAAGTAATCAGGAACATTTAAAAACTTCATAGTAAGATGCTTTTCAGTTATTCCGTACTAGTATTTTAAACACAGATATTTTGAATATTAATATATAAATAGGTTTCCATTAATAGAGGCCAGTTGGTGATGATTTTTATCTTGCATAAGTGTTTCTAGTGCCGAAGAGTGCCAGCTGATTTTTAACACAAATATAATGTACTGCTTTAAAATCAGGACTTAAAAACATATTATAATAAAGAAACAAATTGGAAACAACAAAACATGCATTAGGTAACCAGCAACTGCACTGAAATAGATATAGCACTCACATATTCCATTATGTAAATGAATTCAAAGATATTTCATGACTGATCAGCTAGAAGGGACATAATGATTTATAATTCAAATAACTGAGCACTGAAATCAAATTGAACTAATATATATTTCTAAATATGGAAACCTGAAATAATTGTTAAAAAATATAAATCAATGTACCCAAGTTGAAATCATTTGCATCCCTTGGTTTAAATGTTATAGCTTTTAAGTTTTATCTAATAAGTTTTCTGAAAATATGATTTTTTATTAACTTCGAGAAGTGTTCAAAAGCAATAAACATCTTATGAAACAAAAGGTTATAATTTTAGAATTAAAGAATATATAAGAGATATAAGGTCATAGGAAAAGCATCTTACTTAAATATTGGATAGAAATAAATTAGGCATTATGCACATTATACCAAAAAGAATACAAATCAAATTAATTTTATATTAGATTTCAATTCCAACCTAAAAAACAGGGTAAATCTAAACAATAGATACGTGCTGTAAAATAACACAGGCTTCTTTTCAGATAACGTGCTCTCAAAGTAATTCATTGTGAAAAGGCCAGAGTTTGCAAGACTAGGAAGTACTTATAAACCACTTCATATGTTAGAAATAAAGAGTATTTCAGCATTATTATTAAAAAAAAAAAAAATACAGGTTGAGTTTTTTTTTTTTTTAATAAGAAAAAATACATATCTTAAAAAGCCAAAATGACCACTGGAATTGGGTTGTACATCACTTTCCAGTAAAAAGGAAAAACAGCCTGGACAGGTGTAATTTATCATTTTTCTGATTTAATATCAAAGAAATATATTAAAATAATAAAAAGAATCCTGAAATCCTCAAAATTTGTAGTGATAAATAGCCCTCCCTGTCTTTATTGCATTATACCTACTAACAGAAATATTGCATGGTGGATTTTGCCAGACAAGGACGATTATTTTCCAATAAAAAGTTGCATATTAAATTCCAGCACAAAAGTGGGTGTCTAATACTTTGGAAATCTTTTATGGTTTCCCAAGGAACACAATTTTAAACTTAACTAATACAAACATATTCCTGCAGTGAGCCTACATTAAAGATTTCTATCCAATGCCACTGATTTTCAGAATGCTGTCCTCATATTTAAATTTCAGCTAATCTCGGTGGTTAACTAAACCAACACTTATTTTTCACAAGTCCTGTATGTTTGATAGCTAACATATAAAAGACAATCTACATGCTTCTCTCTCATTGGTAGAAACAGGACAATAGTATCAACTATAATCTAATGAGAAAGGATGATTCTAGTTAGATTTAAGAAATCTGCTAAAGATAGAAACCCAAACATTTAATGCATAATGGGAAATCTTATTTTGGAGTAAATAAGATGTTGATTTGTTGGCGGCAATAATCCAAGAAGTGGTAAAAACACTTATATAATTTTCTTCCTATTCCTCCTTTGTGCCTCTTAACTAATCAAAATAATATTCTTTTCAATTGAAGAATACTGAAGCTATAGTATTTACTCTCAGGAATTCAATTTTTATAAGGTAATATTTTTAGAACATTTCGACCTTCTTAAAATTAGTTACATGCTTTCTTTTAAAATAAGAACTCCCTGAAAATTATGAAAAATCACAGGCTAAGACACATGAGGTTGTATACTTTCTTATGTATCCACTTATTAACCTGGATGGGTATAAACATAACTTTAACTAGTTAGGAATCTATATATCCATATAAATTCAATTGTGACTGAATAAATACTTGGCAGTAGGTAGCTAATATAAATCTTTCAAAAACACACATTTAAATAAATATAAGCCTAAATGAAAGGTTTTTTCTTAAAAAAAAAAAACAAACCTGCAACATTATAAGCAAGGAAAACACCTGGCCAATAGAATGTACCTGTTGGGGTGTTTCTATACATTACTAGATATACAGTAAAAAGGATATCCAACAGAAAGATCATTTAGGAACTGAAGAGTCCTTGAAATCACAGGCTCACATCTTCCCCAGTATTTAAGATTTGTAACGCTAAATATGAAAACAAGTTTTTAATTGTAAGTAAGGTATTTGGTTGTACAGGGAGAACATGAAAATACACATATATGTACGTTAAGTTACATGACCTAAACCCGAAATATCTCACGAAGTTGAAAAACAGGTTTAAATACCACTAGAACATTTTCTATTCTACTTTTTTTAATGGCATAATCAAAATTATATCCTATCAATATACAATGAACACTGCTCCCCAAATGGTACATAATTCCACACAGTTAGTTTTGTACATTGAAAAAACTGTCTAAGTGTTTCACAGAAGAAGTATCAAGTTTGTATGTAAAACAAGCATATTAGCGAATGACAGCAGGAGTTACAAAGGAAGTCAAATAGGGGCTCACAGTTACTGCCAAGAAATGAACCATCAAACTTGTGGCTCCAAAGCTCACTTCTTATGATCATGATTGTTTGTGTAGCTTTGTTCTCTGCAAGCAACACAGTGCTGTCTATCTGTTACACAGATGTAGTGGGCTGCCAACTGGAGGCATACAAGTTGAGACTAAATGTACAAAATTCTGTCTATGACTAGAAACTCGTTAATTCTGCTAACAAATTATAAGGATGATTTAAGGGAATTTTCCATGAGTAGGTTTTTGATAGCCATTAAGTTCCTGCTGGAATCAATGAATGCCCTGTCTTAAGGCAATCAAACCCCTCCCAATGATTCCAGTTTGCAATAATCTCTTCAGATGCTCTTTGAAATTGGGTATTTTCTTTCTAATTAAAAGCAAAAGTGCTGCCCAATTGTCTTGAAGAGTCAAAGTCTATAAACATCTTAAAACCACGTTTTGATGGGGCATACTGCAGTGGTATGGATTCCTTGACAAATAAGAAGAATGTCTTTAGGGTGGTGAATTTTAAATATGTGAAATTAAGTTTCAATTAAGAACAATGCTACCATTCTAAGAATTAACGCATAATTTTCAAGTCTTTTATTAAAGATTAATACTTATTAAGAGATTTAAACACAGTAAAAGTATCCATTACATTCAAAGCAACCACAACAAAAGAAAAATCCAAGAACTCACATTTTCGTCATGAATGTTTCTAGAACATGGTTGTCATCTGTTATTCCTAAAACTTCTGACATACGGGCATATACCTGGATGAAAACATTTCATTGTTAAAAGCTTTATCATTAACATAGATTTTCAAAAGACTATTCAAACTGAACAAATGGAAGATTTAAAGCATTGCTGCATCCACAGTGAAGTAGGGTGTCGGTAGGGAGAGCAAATGAAGGATTTAGAGAAAAAATTATACTTTAAAAATTTACTCTTTTTCTTCCAGGAAGTACCTCTCTCATTTTGAAATACATACCCACCCACACACACCCACACTCACAGACTCATTTTATTCCCAGCACACCACATAATTTTCTTTCTCAAACTGGTAAACCAACCCTTTCTCAAAGATGGGCGTTATGTATACAAAGGGCTGAAAAGTGGAGTGTCTCAATAAATAAAACATTTAAAAAATTTCCATCTATGCCAGGTATCAGCAAACCATCAAACAATTCAGGATTATGTCAGGCAGTTATAAAAATAAGGATTTCAAAAATAAGAGGAAGTTAAAGAATTTATAAACATTCTCCTCAAAAATCTTTCAATTAAGCTCCCCCCAATATAGAGATAGGTCTTACTTTCCATGCTGAAACGGAAATCCCAGGCTCAGAGATTCTCTGTTGAATACATCAGGGCCTGGGGAATCCATTAAGCTCCCAATTAGGGAGTGTTGGTGGCAGAGTTTGGGGTGCAACATTTCAGTCCCAACCTAAGCCACATTGAGCTTATAAACATATCCTACTTCAAGTGGGAAAATGCCACCAGCAGCCAATGGAATATTCCCTAATAGCCTGGCAAAGCTGAGAGGTGGGTTGACACCTCCATACTCCCTGATGCTCTGGTGTGATTCCAGGTTATCCCTGCCAGACACCAGCTGTATGGGATTTCTCTTCTGTGATTTGATCCCCTGTGATTGTGTTCTCTCACTTTCTCCCGCTCCGCCTATTTCTTATGGTATGGCATGGCAACTTAGCTTTCACTCCCTATGCCTTTTGCTTTTCACATGTGAACACCAGCTTCATACACTACCACAGGTCATGAAGGTGAATTACAGGATTATACAAGGGAGGAAGGCTGTTCACTGCAGAGATCTCGTATCTGGATTTTAAACACCATTCAAAGCAGAAGCTTGTGTTCTGGGCTTTCATCCTAAGTCCTATAACCAGAAGCTGCTCAGGCCAGTGGGAGAGAGAGGAAAAGGTGGGGGGCAAGTGGAGAGGGCAAGAGAAGGAAAGAAGGGTAGAGGGGAAAAGGTGGGGGAGAGAAAAAGGAAAACTGAGATTCACATTCCTGTTGCCCCTTCTGCTAATTTCTGAGCCCTACAGAAAAGCATTTCAATTACTGTATCTATGATTTTGCTCATGAGAGGAGGCCTTCATCTCTTATAGGATTGAAGCTATCACTGTGTTTGTAAGATGTTTAGGGGGAAGAGGGAGCTAGGGAGAAAAACTCCCAGGGAAGTTAGTCGCCACCAGTCCTCAAAGATCAGAAATCTTTACGCACAGAGAAGGCTCAAAGGAAGAATGGTATGTAGAAAGGGAAGTTTCCCTTATCTCAGCATGATCCTAACCCTCTTTTATGGATGGAAGTAAACTGGGTCCCTTAGAAAACCTGTATTGACATGGTTAATGGCACACAAGGCCCTTCACAACTTGGCCCCAACATACCTCATCTTCTACCATTTCCCTCCATCTGAAGCCACAATGAAATACTGATGGATCACTGAGGCTTCTCACGCAATTTCAGATTTCTAGTTGTTCGTGTGCTGCTCATTCTGCCTGAATTAGCTTTCTTTTTCCTCTCCCCTTGATTCCCATTCAAAAGTCATCTCCTCTGCATTCTTCTCTGCTGTCCCAGGGAGATCACTCTCCTTTATGCTCCCACAGTGTCTGGTCCATTCCTCTCTCATGGTGTTTTTCACACCTGTAATTGTTCGGGTGTCCATTTCCCCCACTACATTGTATTGTATTTTTGTAAAATCAAGGTTTTACATTTTCAAGACTTTATAAGTGCTATATTTTTTATGGCGTAGCTCAAAATTAATCTAATTTTGATTTTATCCATGCAACATTGAATAATAAAAACATAATAACTAAAATGTGATTTTAAACCTTTAAGACTGTTTAAAAATCTTTTTTTTTTTTTCCAATTGGTCCTTCTTACAGGGAAGTTTTCTGTGGTGTCCCTGGCATTCAAGGAAGGGGGAAGCTGGGCAGGCAGGTCTGTTGTGTTCTGCTGTCAAAACAGCTTCTCCGAGTATCAGATTTGACCCAATAAGATACTAGAAAAAACAGTCAACATTGACACATGGCAGTGCTTTAATCCACAATTATCCTTGTAACTTGCACCATTCCTTTTATCATCCATTAGCTTTGATTCCCATTATCCCATCTAGAACTGTGTCAACGCTTCTGTCCCTAGGGATTTCTCTCCACTCCTAGGATCTGACAGTCAAGCTTGAGTACTAAACAGGATCATTACCTCTTAAATCCACTTATCTGATCTACTGAATAGTAAATTGAAAAGCTCATTAAGAGCAACAATCTGATTTGTTTTCACGTGTGACAGGGTCATTTAAAATCAATGTATGATTACTGAATTTCTTTTAAAAGACTGTCTTACATTTTCCAAGGCACCTTACCATTCAAGAGAGCATGCAGATAATATGAAAATGTCTTTAAACATTTGAATTCAATTATACCACAGATATATACAATTTGGGAGTGGGAAACAGTCTGTCCAGTGAGGAAACCTCTTTGAGAATGTTCATCACAAAGCACAAATCAATGAAGGCTTTCTACAGAAAACATTCTAACACAATATTTAGGGATTTTCAACATTTTCTAAAACTTCTATCACTTAGCCAAAAAAACTTTCATTCACAGCAAGAAGAACCTACGTCACAATACTCATTTTAAGGAAGGATACTGAAGCTGGCATAGGAGTGCAGGAAGGGAAAAAGTCCTCCCTTGAAGTTCACAGATTCCCAATTTTTTAAAATTTCAGGATCAATTAAGGTAATTAGATCATAATGAAAAATAAGCAGAAATCTAAGAAACAAGAGATGAAGCCCATGTGTGTTGTCCATCCTTCTCTGAGGGTTACAATGAAGTTGAAAATGGCTATGCTTTTGGTTATGCTGGTTTCACATACCCAGACATGCACACATTATAACCTTGTTTTTGCCTGGCCACCTGTGCCTTCCTTCTGCTCCTTCTTTTTTAATATGCCTGTATTTCTCTATTAGACGATAAGCTCCCTGAGGACAGAAATGATGTTCTTTTATCTCCCATGCTTAATGTTTGACAAAGGTTTGTTAAATGAATAAAAAGAGCATAATGATAAAGTGCACATATTGGCGGACTCCATTTCATTCACAATTTTTTTTTTTTTAACAAAAACAAAACAACCCATAAGAGGCATGGCTTTGCACAGAACTTTTTCTCTTTAAAAATAATATACCCCAAATTCCACTCACCAGAAGTAACCCTGGTTAAATATCGTTATTTAAAAAGGCGTGGTGTTAATGCTTAAATAATGTTTCTGGAAGAAGCTCTCCCTGCAGTGAGAAGAGCTCTCCTCCTGTGATACTGTGAGCAACCACCATTGCCAGCCTGTTAGTGGCACTTCTCAGATGACACAATAGAATATGATCTTGGTGTAGTATTAATTTTCCGTGTGCATATGTGTTTCCTCCACTATTTCAAGCACGTGCTGCCTGAGGGCAGGGAAGATACCCTCCAGAAGTAATTAGGATACTGCCTTGGCAAACTTAGCAATGTAGAAAAAATATGGGCTTTGGTCCCAAACATATCTGGATTTGAATTCTGGATTTGCCACTAACTAGGTGTAACTTAAAGTCTCTGGATCTTGATTTTCTATCTGTAAAACGGGAATAATAATAATAATAATAATAATAATAAAACCTACTTTATGGCTTTTGGGAAGATTAAAGATGATCCCTAATACAGAGCTTGGTATTTAGTAGTTACTCATCAAATGCTGCTTTTCTTTCTACCCCTTCTTATGGACCTTTTCTCATAGTAGGTGCTAAAAACTGTCAGCTAATATCTGTTCAAGAAAAGGCTCGTTACATAAAAAACAACAGGAAAGTAAGAAGGTGTTTATCTTGAAGATTTTCACACTGCACAGATAAAGTTAAAGCAAACAAAACCTTAAATTTATATCAACGTTGAAATCTTTATATTCAATTAACACACTCTCATCATGGTCAGAAATGGCATTCATTAAAGGCATAAAGCTTCAAAATTTCATGCTACAAAACGGATTTTTTTCCCTACTTCTACATAGTTGTCATCTTACAAGCCAGAAAAATTACCTATTTTAACCACTCATCCATCTCTCTAGCTCTTGAAATACAGGAGGTTGTTAGAAATGTAAGGAATTATCACTATTATGGATTTGAGAAGACATGCTCCTAAAAAACTGTTTTGATATGTTTGTTTTCTCATCTCTGTTTATTTTACTATGAAGGTTCTTTTCAACTTCACAAAAGAGCATTTAGGTATGTACACAACGCTTCGACAATCCATACATTCTCTAACTCCTCAACTAACCAAATGACAAATACTGCCTGTGCACATGCAGGTAGCTTAAGTGATCTTATATCTGGCTTTTTAAAAGGGAAGCCAGACAAGATAAGAAAACCAGACAAGGAATAAGCATACAAATAACAGTAAGATTTTGAGTTGTAAATTTAATTTAATAAAGAATAAAAGCATGGGCTGTGATAATTTTTTAAATTGCTTTCTTTTTCCAATCCTAATTCTTAGTCTTGGGTATGTGCAGTGTTGTCTCTTAACATTCTGGTTATAACTTTGAAGAAACTAATTATGTCAATCCTTAAATTTGAAGTAGATTACAGAACTGGGAAACCCAGAATATTAGTTCCTAAAGGTTGTATGGATATATAATGACAGTCACAGAAATTCAATAACAGCCCTCTATGAAATGTACTCAAAAGCACCACATGAAACAAATTAAAAAGAACAATGAATCTCTCATTCTGTGCAAATAAGAAAATAAGAGAAAACACTGGTTCTATAGGTTTTCATAACAGTTGTTATAATGAATTAAGATTTTGGATAATGAATCTTCAGAAAATTACAGTAAGTTAATACCCCTAGGCCTTCCATAAATGTTTAAGATGTTATAACTTCTCAAAGAGCTTTTGTAAGCAGGCTCAATGCAGAAAATTAGCAGTGCTGTGGAAATCAACAATAAAGTATTCTGCCATCAGATAATATACTTTCCTGAACCAATTTATTCCCCCCAAATTCATTTACTAATACAAAATTGATACCATGAAATTTTTAAAAACCCTGATAATTGTAAATTCTAAAGTATTGTTTCAATGTGCTGAAATGATTCATCAAGATTTTTAACCAGTTGTCATTTAGTAAGACAAAATCTGTCACCAGAAAGGATCCAATATAGTGAAAACATTAACACCCCTTAGGAAAAGAGTTCTGGAACTTAATGTGAACTCACTTATTGTGCATGAGAAACCGATTTTCGTATTTTTGTCTTAGTCTTCAAGTGTCCCTGACATCAATGCAGTACTTTCTACAAAACAGACCCATTGGAGTGCAAGGTGGGAGAGGGAGGAGAAGGCGAGGTGTAAGAGGGAATAGAGGATTTAATGACTTGGATCTAAACCGTTTGGAACTAAAGATACTGAGGTCTTTCATGAATGCTTAAGGCAGAAAAAAAAAACAAAAAACAACCATGATCATCACAATTAACATGACACATGAAGAGATTTAATGGTACAAATATCATTGCTTCATGTTAAACATACAAACTTAGTGCTACTGAATAGATCCACGCTAATCTTGGTGGACTAATTTTTCCCTCATATCATTTAAAATTGCACCACAAAATAAGGACCAAAATTAGGTGAAAAAAATCTTTTGCCAGAATTTAATTTTAAAATCATAACTTATGTTGGAAACCAAGTGGTAAAAGGTTAGAATTCTGCTTGCCTCATTCAGTGGAATACAGAATGGCAACTGATAAAAGCTGGCTATGGAAGTACAAAATAAATATGAAATGTTAAGTGTTTATTTCAATTAGAATATCTGAACCCACCATCTGTGGTGGCCATCTTGCTAAGGGGACACGTACCTAACAAATCTCTTAAGAGGCATTCCCAATCTGCTTGAATAAGCTATTGTATAAGAAAACTTGGAGCGACCACTTTGGCCTCACATTTCCTTCGCTCCACATCCTGTGGCACAAAGCATGAACTCAGCAGGCTGGGGTGCTGGGCTGCCTGCTGCCTTGTGATAATCCCCTCTCCCAGTAGGGGCCTCCACTGATGCATGGCTAAGAACATGCTTCCTCTTTTGCTTGCACCCCAGTGGGGTATCCATTCCTAACTTGGGCCCAAATCCAGACTGCTAAGGAAGGGCTCCAGATGCTGCCAGAGATATTTTTGGATTGGTTTCTAAACAATCATTTATTTGAAAGAGGAGTACAGGTACAGTGTGAAAACCAGCAATACTGGTTAATTTTGGAGAGATTCTCTCCCTCCCCCTCCCCGACCAGATCTAAGGTCTAACTACCACCTGTTCAACAGAAGCTGGCTGTTTGCCTCACTTTCCTTCAGGGAGCCACTGACTAAGGATCTCCACCAGCATGAACCTAATGTCTCCCGACAGGCCTTCACTAGCCAAGAGGGACCCGGGTCGAGTGCACCAGTTATTGGTCACAGGATACACAGCCCATAGAAAGACTCCTGCGGTGCAACCAGCTGAAAGCCAACTAGAGAAGATGGGGAGTGTACATTTGTCCTGACACAGCTTTGCTCCTGCTGGCTGCCAACTCACTCCATGTCTGCGGCCAAGCTTCTGTTAGACTAGTCTTCTGTGGCTAAAACCATGGTAAAGCACGGGGGTAAATATATTATCTTCCCAAGCTCATACAATAAGAAGCTAACCATGGCTAGGGCACAAGGCTACTAGAAGGCAGCTTGATTGATTCTGGTGGAAGGTTTTGAGACCATGTATTTCAGGCATTTTGTTTATAATTCTGTGCAATAGCAAATTTGTACCATGATTAGACCTTGGAGCAAAGAAGTTGATGCTGGATGTAGTCTGTGCAAGGGTGATGGTGGAAGTGGGGAACTGGGAAATAAAAGATTTTTTTTTTTTTACCATAATCCCCTATATCTCTCAAAGATGTCCACCAGAAACATATTCTGGCATAAGGGATACATGTACTATAGATACCGTTCAGTAACAGATGCTATTCAAGGGAGCCCTAAGAAAACTTTCTCCTTCCAGGTATGAATGATTGGTTAGAATTGGCCACTTCAGAAATGTTGTAATCAAGAAACCTAGGCTGCTTCCACACTGTGCAATCACACTAAACTGAGTCTTTGCAGTTGATCCTGCTTACTGGCTGACTACTGAACATTTGGTTAGAGACCATGCATACTACAGGGTTACATAGTGCATAAACAGGGAGCCAAGAAGGCACCTCTACACTTATCACTGTGAGCATGTACCTGTTTTAGGAATAAGAGCCTGAGGCTGTGGTGAGACAAGCATAAAGACTGGTGATCCACCACAACAACCAGCAACTCAACTCACCTTCACTAATTTCCAAGCCTTCTCTGGAACTCGGGACACATCACTCCTCAGGCGTACAACCTAAAAAGCACAGAGTTTAGGGACCTGGCACCTGACGTTAGGGATTAGGGAAGAGCAGGAGGCCCTCCCAACTTCAGATAGAGAGAGAAAATGTGGTTCAGAATCTTTGTGGCTGTCACTTAAAATATTCCTGGGACTTTGATTTTATCCTGGAAGCCTTGAGCAAAGACAATGGTGAAGTGCTGTTCAGAGTCTGGATGTGGTTGTATGGATTACACCATGGGTTTGCTTCCATGGAATAATTCAAAAAACCAATTATTAAAGGATAGCCCTAGAAAAGAACAAATTATAAATGATACTTGACTGAACTATTTTTAAGAATCTCTTAGTAGTGTTGTTTCTCATGAGGCACTCTCATTATGCAAGTGTGGCAACTGGGGCTAATGATTTAAGTAGGCCAAGTCACCTTTTCATGGGTAAAAGTATATTTTTAATAAATGGAACTCATTTCTATGGTCATTCAAAGGGTACGTAAATCATACAGTCTTCTACCACTTAATCTAGTTCTTGCACACACTCTCCCCCAAATCCTCTAAAAACACAACTTATTATAGTTATAGTAGGTATTAAGTAAGACTTTACCAGGTCCTCATCTCCACTTCTAACATCTTTATTTTCATTCACACGTGTTACCTATTCATATTTCATTTCTGCCTCCACACTGCCTCTCTGAAACCTGTCCCACTTTCTGCATCCAAAACAACTTCTGTACCTTCCTTCTAAGAGATACTCAACTCTCTGGGAAGAGTGACCTGACATAAAGAGTGGAGGAATAATGGCCCATGGAATAAAAAAGGGGGTGTCATATGTATATTTTTATTGCTCTGTCAAATCAGCTATTTTCACTTTTCATTATATTCTCAAATTTTACTCAAAAACGTTCCTACAATCTTTTTTGCCTTTCAATTTCTGTCCCTCATACTAGCCTCGTTAGTGAAAACTTGAACCTACCCCAAATGCAAGCAATCAGAGTTCACCTTCTGGTGTCCTGTTAATGCCTTCAAACTCTAATTTCTGGTTTCTCTGGGCAGGCAATGCCCGGGGCAATAGCATAAGTCCTGCTCCCATTTTAGTTTTCCTATTGAACACTTCTCCATGTTGACCATCAGCTAAAACATATGCAACACCTCAACCGGTGGACCAAGACAATTGGCAGTTGCCCAGGAAGTATATCTTTTTCTCAGTAAGACGACAGAAAATGGGCAAGTTAACTGTGTACGTATTTTCAGTGACGTCACCTTGGAGGAAACAGAATATTTGTGCAGTGTAATACACACAGGGTTCTGGGTGAGGTTCTGCTACTTGCTAGCCTAGCACAGTACCTGGGAGATAACAGGTATTCAATAAATATTTTCATTTAATGAATTAACCCAATAATCCTAGTTAAATTATTTAGCCTCTCAGAGTCTGAGCTTCTTCAGCTGTAAAGTGGAAAAAACAATAACACAACGAATAATATGAATTAAGAGGCAGTCTAGTGAAATGATTAGGACCTAGTCTGAAGCCCAAGGTTAGCCATTGGGCTGGCCATTTACTAGGTGATTTTGATCAAATTCCTTACCCTCCAAATTTCCATTTTCTCAAATATAAAATGAGGATGATAGTAGGTCTAATTTATGAAAATTTTTAGAGGATTTGAGTAGTTAATTCATGCAAAGTACTTTGAACAGTCCTGGCACAGAATAAAATTTCCATGAGTGTTAACTGTTATTATTATTGTCATATCATGCTATATGATATATATATAGCACTGCCAGCACAATGTCAGAAACACTTGGAAAGTTTTTAGCATATAGTAAGCACCAAATAAACACTAGCTATTAGCCCTTAGAACAGGTGGTCAGGAGGGGTCCCTGGGTGGCTCATAAGTGTCCAACTTTGGCTCGAGTCATGATCTTCCTGCTCTGCTTGTGGGTTTGAGCCCCGCTTTGGGCTCTGTGCTGACAGCTCAGAGCCTGGAGCCTGCTTCGGATTCTGTGTCTCCCTCTCACTGCCAGTCCCCTGCTCAAGCTTTCTCTCTCTCTCTCTCTCTCTCTCCCCCTCTCTCTCTCTCTCTCAAATAAAGAAACATTGAAAAAATTTTTTAAAAAGAACAGGTGGTCAGTAAATGCTCACTATTATTAAATAATATATAGACAAATATTAGTCTGACATTAAGACTATGAGGCATGCAACAAGAGGACAGTCCCTTTTCTTTGTGCTTTATCTGGATTAGATGCTGCAAAGTAGATACATGTTCCAAGTTGGTATGTGTGTAGCCTTAGTAACGGTTACAGAGTGATCAGAGGGGAGAGAGCCCTAATGGAAGGCAGCTTAACTCCTACACTTCTATCTTCTATCTTCTGGGAGGAGGAACAGGAAAAGCAGAGGGAAAGGAGACAGGAGGAAAACAGAATGCTCTGTGGCAACAGAGTTCACCTCAGTTCTGGATTTCAAATCCCTCATCTTCCTTTTCTGAGTCATCCCAAGTTCTTGTTTCCTATTTCTGGGCTAAATTCTCAACTCACTGGATAAGTAGAGATGATTTACACCCCTGGGGCCAATAAATTATCAGAGTTTTCCCAATTCAGATCAGTGAGTCCATCCAATTCTCCAAGTTTTGCTTGATAAATTGATGCACAGAGAGAAAAGGTTCCAGAACACCATCGTTAGAGTTTTAAATTATCAAGAGTCTTTGTGTGGCAGGCTCAGTAAGAACTGAAAGGGGCTGCTTTCATATATGAATATAATATTGGTCTCTGACACTAGACTATGGGGTGAATTGCTTCTTATATAATAGGATGGATTATATCAAGTATCTAGGATCTAGAACTTGCTTAGTTCTCTTGTGACTGATGGCTATCCAGTACCAAAGGTCTAATCTGTGGTTGCAGAGATGAGTTTTTTCCCTTGGGAAATAAAACAGCAAAGATGGGGATGGAATTTGTGATGTTTGTTTTGTCAATCATCATTACACTTAAAACTGATCATGCCTGGATGCCTGCCTCTAGACACATACATAGGCAATGTGATACAGTGGAAAGCAAACTTGGGTTTAGAGTAGGATGATTTGGTCAAAGCCAGGGTATCTCACTGAACAAGTTTTTAACCTTCCTGAAGTCTCTTTCATATTCTGTAAAATGAAGATAATTATACCTACTAAATAGGACATTGCTGAGAAGACTAGATGAGAAAATGTAATGAATAACTCCACAAAGTGGTTAAGCACAGAAGTAGAAACCCAACACAGGTTAGAGAAAGGTTGAAGATAAAACACATTCTCAAATAGTATTTCCTAGGCATTTCTCATTCTACATTACCTAAAAATACAGAATTTGTAACCTATAGCATGGACAATGTTTTAATACCCAGTGCCTAGAACTTCAGCAATTTTAAGAATGGTAGGGTTGGAAAGTATTAAGGCAGCTACACCTGCTGGGGAATGTGGTATTACAGCCCATGTCTCACACATGCAAATGGTCAGAAAAAAAAGTACAGTTGAGAACTCAGACCATCAAGCAAGAAAAGATTTCTAATGACTCAGGAAAGCGGGCCAAAAGGGAGTGTGGAAAGAAGTGGTCGGGAACACTTAGAGACAGGAAAGGACGGTAAGTGGTTGAAGGCTGAAAAGAAAGGGTTAAAATAAAAGTTGAGAATTGCAATTCTCAGCAAATGTAAAGACACTAGTGTACTAAGGTGTTCTGCACATTTCAGCATTGTCTATCGTTTTTCAATTTTCCTCATCAAATGGTGTGGGAGAGATTGTCCACAGAAACGCATTTCCAATTTTGTAACGGAAGTTGATCAGAAAATGTAATTCACACTGAAGAAAGTTGTTTCAAAGCCAACTTTGCTTAAACACATCTATTCAGTAAAGCAAAGGATAGTGGCGCTGGGGAGCCATGCAGGCCTAGGGGAAAACAAAATCTCAATAAGTATGCCAAATGTGTTTTATATTTCAAGATTCCTTCAACAGAGACATTATGGGGAGATAAAAATTAGGAAAACACTGAACTTAACTAATTCAAAATGTTGAGAAAATATTTTGCATTTATGTTTTATAACCAAGTGCTTTTCCCACATTTGTCCCAAGGCAGCAGATGAAGCACTATATTCACCATTGCTAATACTAGCAATTGGAACATGCTCTTTGGCAAGGCAGAAATAAGATAATTGTTCAACATAGGCTGGCTTTTCAGAAATACTGGAAGCATTGCCTGTAATTATAGACATCTGTCACTGCTAGCCACTCAGTACTAACCCTGACATCAATATACAACCATAGCACTAAACTGCCTGCAGGCATAGCAATGGAGACCAGATACGCTAGGCAGGCAATCATCTGCTTCATCCACACTATCTGTCAAAGGTTCCCAACCACAAATAGCTCTTACATTTTGTATCCTTAGGATAATATGTTGATTTATTTTAGATTCTCTAATATTTACAGTCTGGGCCATCTAGTAAAATAAAGAAACAAAACTTATGGCTAATGGAGGCAGTTACTGTTCACAGTCATCATAAAAGGTCATAGCTCAACCCTCAAATGTTAAAAATTGATGGCAGCTTTAACCATGTGCTATCATACAGATGTTTCCTTTTGTAGAGGCAATTATTTTCAATAGCAATTCAAAATGGTAAATACAATCTTTCATCAGCAAGTATGTTGCCACCCCAGTCTAATGGAAACGCTCATATTTTAAAGCTTTTTTTGAAAAAGTAAAGATAGGTTCAACGTTGGGTATTGAAGAACACAGATTGCCAGTCTGGGTTTAGCTGTACATATAGTACCATATCTGCCAACAGTTTTTACATATACAAATGATGTGATATCTGAAAAGCAGGAAATGATACTGCAGGATAAAACACTTGGTTAATGAATGAGTCAACTGACACACAATCTTGCTAGGTGTTAAGCTTACTGAAATATACATGTGCATGTACATTCATATTTTTAAAAGCCCAAAGACACACTGTAGTTTTACATGCTACTCTCTTTTTTTCTATTAAGCAGCCAGAGAAGCAAGCTGAAAATTTTAGACATTTAGACTAATTAGGAATAAGCACTCACAATTATCATAATGTGTTCCTAAAAACACAGATATTTCTTGGTCTGATCACAACAGCCTATGCTGAAGAAAAACTATTAATTACTGACAGACAGTTAGCTTACAAGTGAGCTGCATCTTAAAAACCTCTTTTAAAATACAATTGCTAAATGCCTTACAGTGCTGTAATGTGAGACAGGTTCAAATCTTATTACTTCACTGAAATTAAAACCTAAGTTTTAATACTGTTCAAGTCGAACAATGATTCCACACTTTATTGCTTTTGAAATCCCTTGATGATCATAGGAAAAAATGCCCCCGAGAAAAAAAGACTGTTTTCGATAAACAGAAAATACAGTTTGCACTCTTAGCCTCTTTGTCATCACAAAAAAAGGATTTAATGCCAATTCTTTAAAAAAAGACTTTTTTTCCACAAAATGTGCACCTTGTGTGCCATTTGTAAAATCAGTTCACTTTCTTTTATTTATTACTGCAGCGCGGCAAGGCAATAAAGAAGCTACCGATAGCTAATAAATTACATGCCTTTTAAAACAATTCTCTTGCTACAGAAACATGTAACTACAAAGGTTTACATTTACATGGTACACCACATGAAATGTCTATATTTGTGTCCTATTAACCATTTTGGCAAATTGCGGACTTTTACCAAATAGCTGGTAGAGAAAAAGGCAAAGTGATTCACATATGCCGACACGATATAAAATAAAAAGCCTTTCTAGTAAACTACTCTTACACTACCTGCACTTCCTAAAAATCTTCCAAAATTTACTGAAACACATGTTTTGATAAATCATTTTATGCATCAAAAAAGTATTCAAAGGTGTTCTAATCAGGGTTAATTTAAACTTTACTCAGTGAACAGTGAGACCTAAAGTACTTTCTTCCCCCTAATTTATTTTCCTAGTATCATGCAGTCTTTTAAAAATCATAGCTCCTAGCAGTTACTTAGAATAAATTATAAAAAGCAAGATCATTGTTAGAATAAATTATAAAAAGCAAGATCATAGGATGTAAGGCAAAAATGCCCCAAATCTATTCCTTGACATATTTTGTAATTTTAAGACACAAAACTTGGTTATTTATTTATTTAATAAATGTTCATATCAAAGATGTCTTGCTTAGTTATAACCTTTCTTTTAAAACAGTATTATCTTCACATATCCACAAGCACTAACTAAAAGCCTTACTTTATCAAAGTAAGCTGTTTATTTTGTCTTTCTGTCTTATCTATGAACAAATGAATCCTGAAATATCTGTACTCCAATTCTAGGATTAAATTGTTAAATTAATCAGGGTATTTGCTTAATGCTCTCATCCTCCACTCTCATGATGAACATGTATTTATGAGGTAGTGTACTGTCTTTTATTATTAATTTCCTCCATTTCCTGTAATAGCTATCATAGCTGTGGCTTTTTTTGGTTTCATACCTACAAATTTCAACTTTGTTCAATTATGCATGATGAACAATGCTTCAATTTCCAAAGCACAAACAACTTTGTTCCTTTTCATATTTACTTTGAGATAAAGTCTACTGTACAAATGAATAAAAATTCTGTATTCTGTAGCACTCCATTCAGATCTACTTCCCCCACCTTGCTTTGGAAATTAGCTTGATTATGATGATAAACAATCAGGAATATGTGGGAGGTATACCGTTTTTGAAGAGTTCAATGAAATAATTTTTTTTCACCTTCACAGATTTTTTTTAAAGGGGAATTATTACCATCGTGATGATATTCTGCAAACCATGTATCTATACATGCAGAGAATCCTAGTATATTTCCCAATTTATCTTTCGCTCCTTTTTCATAGTAAATACTCCTGTTTTGAAATCATGACCTTTCTCCATACTGTAGCTGATTTAAAATGGTAAAATTCTCAATTAGCAACCAAGAAAAATAGGTGACAAAACAACTACTTTCTCTATGGCCCTCATCTGCTTCCCTTATCTCATTAACAGAATTTATTTTAAATATTTAATTACTTGGATTATCTTCTTTTTGGCCAAGAGAAGGCTCATTCATTGTATTGTCTCTCTTGGATCATTAAGAACGTGCATTCAAAGGACAGGTATCATGAACCCCATTTTTTTACATGGGGAAAATCAAATAGTGTCAGGAGACAGCTCAAGATTACACAGTAAAATGACCTCTTATTCACAGGTCTCACTATTTGACAACACTGCTTCCTAGCTATTGGGAAAAATATGTATTCACGGACATTTATTCTGGTAAATCCAAATTCAACTTTCTATCGAGTGCTATTTCAATGTATGTAAGATAATCCTGACTCACCTCTGGCACCGATATGACAGAGTAGAACTAGTGGGTAGTTCTTGGTGCCGATGGAGAGGGGAAGGGAATTCATTTGTTTTACTATCACCTTCTTAGAAGCATGCAGCATTTACTTTGACATCAACCTCCTTGATTTGGCAAACAATCTGAAGTGTATTGATATTTACATTTCTTGGTCTTGTTTTGCAATCTTGAGTGGGAAAGTGGGAAACATGAAGCTGGACTTTTCTGGCATCTCTTTGCACCAATATGTAACCAGTTGTATTTTACTTACCTGTTTATGTCATATACAGAACTGAATGATGCTAAAAGAAGCCCTGAGTATTGCCCAGAAATCCTTCCAGGACTTGTCCAAGATGACATTAGGTGACTTCCTTTATGTTCCCACTGTTCTTGGGCATATCAGTCATGGGCCTCATCATACCGAACAATGATTGCCTGTCAGCTTTGTCTGTGTCCTCCGCCAGCCTGTGAGGGCAGGGCTATCTGTCCCTAGTCATATTGTGTTTTGATGTTTAGCACGTAGTAGGCAATTACACATACAGTTGACCCTCCAACAACAAGGGTTTGAACTGCACAGGTCCACTTACAAGCGGATTTTTTACAGTATGGTACTATAAATATATTTTCTCTAATTACGATTTTCTTAAGAATATTTTCTTTTCTCTAGATTTACTTACAATACATATAAAATTCAAAATATGTGTGAATCTACTGTTTATGTTACCGGTAAGGCTTCTGGTCAAAAGTAGGTTATTAGCAGTAAAATTATGGGGGACTTGAAAGTTAAACTTGAGTTTTTGACAGTGTAAAAGGGTTGGCACCCTTAATACCCCTGTTGTTCAAGGGTTAACTATATTTGTAATTCCAATGTGTTTTTTTCCAACACCAAGCAGTTCTCCAATTCTCAGTGGGAACTGATTGGATGTCTCCAAAATTTAACTCCATTCTGACACTATTTACCTTCAAATAGTATCAGATCTCACAGGTTAAGGACTCAGTCCCACAAAACTGCCCCTAACTCAGACACCAACTGAAAGTCCAGATTGTCATCTGTGCTTCTGACTGGGTAGCTACAGATTGAAGGTTCTAATGACCCCCTCTTCGGGTTTGATTAATTTGCTAGAGTAGCCCATAGAACTCAGAGAAACATTTTACTTGCTTATTGGTTTATTATAAAAGGATGTACCTCAGGAACATCCAGATGGAAGAGATGCTTGGGGCAAGGTACGTGGGAAGGGGTGCGGAGTTTCCATGTTCTCTGAGCCACTATCCTCAAATCTCTATGTTCACCAACTCAGAAGCTTTCTAAACCACATCCCTTTGGCTTTTTACGGAGGCTTCCTTACCTAGGCATGGCTGATTAAGTCACCGGCCCTTGGTGACTGAACTCAAACTCCACCCTTTCTCCTTTTCCCAGAGTCCTGGGAGTGGGACTGAAAGTACCAACGCTCTAATCACATGGTTGAGTCCCCCTGGCAAGCAGCCCCCATCCTTAGATGCTTTTCTAAAGTCACCTCTTTAACATAAACTCACATGTTGGTAAAAGGGGTTTGTTAAGAATATCGAGACACCTTTACTGGCTCTTATCACTTAGGAAATTCCAACGGTTTGAGGAGCTCTGTGCCTGAAAAGGGGACAAAGACCAAACATATATTTCTTATTATAAATCACAATATCACAGTAATTATAAATATTTGATTAATGAATGAAAGAATACAAGAGTGGCACTGATTCAGCCCCAAATAACATTGTTACAGCTACTAGAAAAATCCTTTTCTGATTTACAATCCTTAAAAACTGAACATTGTCTGGTTTCAGTCCACTATCTCCTAAATAAAACACTGCTCTCATTAACAACATTTACTTCAGAAAAATAACTAGGATCAGAATAAAATTTCTCTGCTTTTGTTGCAATGAAATTTGACGATCTCACCTTATCTAATCCACAGTCAATCAATCAATAAGAAAACAGTTAATGATCTAGCACTGTCTTAATTGTATTGACAAATATAAGATATATAGAGGACATTGACTCTGTCTTCAAGATTTTAAACATAAAGCACAAAACAAAGAAGCAAGATTGGGAATTACAGTTCATCATTTAATAGATTTAGAGTTAATCAGACCTAAAGGTCAAATCTTGTACATGTAACTTCCTACCACTGTATTCTTAGCCAAGTTATTTCATGGTAGAACTAGGGTTAAGAACCCTAGTTCATCATAAGATTAGTTTGAGGTTTATAAGATGTATTGCATGTAAAAGCTTATCATCACAGCGCCTGGCAGATAACAAACAATAAATGACTGTTAACATTGTCATTATCATTATTTAAGTTTTAATGAATAAGACCCAGGTATTAAGAACTGCAAGAATGATACTTGAATAGAACATTGAAGAACGGGGTGGGGGGAGGCAAGAACACTGAAGAATGGTGATGGGGTGGGGGAGGGGGAGGGGTGGGGAAGAAGGAAAAAGAGAACAAAACAATTTAAGATAAAGATGGTGAGAGTCAGCCTGATAGAGTGGAGCTATTGGAGCTAAAATTGGCTAGTAGATGGGGCTAGATGATGGAGGACCTTAGAAGCCAAGGAGTGATGGCTTGATGTGGGCAAAGAGTCTTTTGAGTGGGAGGAGGCCTCTGATGAAAGTGGTGTTTAAGATATGTCCAACTACAGTAAGTATGATGGACCACAGCCAGACAGGTCAAGGCTTTACCCTTCTTGGGTACCCTTCTTGGACCCTTTGTTGTCTCTAATACCATGCGTTCCCTCTCTTTGATATTCCAGCTTTTATTTATACACTACTCTTTAGTTTTTCATTTTCCTAATTCTTTATTTTCAGTTAGAAATTTCTGTTCTCCACATCCTTCAACTGACTGTTCTCCCTCCATCCTCATACACCCAGTTTCTCGGGGGAGGCTTATCTGTTTATATAAGATTTTAATTAAATATGTACCAAAATATGGGGCGCCTGGGTGGCTCAGTCGATTAAGCGTCCGACTCTTGGTTTCAGCTCAGGTCATGAGCTCGCAGTTCATGAGTTCGAGCCCCATGTCGAGCCCCACATAGAGCTCTGTGCTGACAGCTCAGAGCCTGGAACTTGCTTCAGATTCTGTGTCTCTCTCCTTCTCTGCCCTTCCCCTGTTCACGCTCTCTCTCTCTCCCTATCTCTCAAAAATAAACATTAAAAAAAAATTTTTTTTAAATATGTTCCAAAATAACTCTAAATCCATAGCTCTAAAAGTACTGAATGTGGAAAAGAAATCCCTCTCTGCCTCTACTGTATTACTGAAGAAAAGCAGAAGGGTTGGGAATTGAAAAGAAATGCCAACATGGCCAAATTATGACAATTTGGCTCCATTTCTTTGAATAAGAGGAAGGTCTAAGGTAGGTCTCAAAAGAGATTACTCCTGCCTATGTTAATTATATAATAATACAACATATCAGCTCAAAGGCTCATTTGGGTCCAGTAACAGTAAGTTTCTGATTATAATTCCAATGACCTACCCTCCAACTATGACCATTAACCCAAAAGGTTGGAGATGTAGTCCAGATATTTCTATTTTTCCTTAGTAACTAGTTCATAATCTTTCACTCATGGATATTCAATGTATTTTCAGTTTGTGGCACTTAAAAGTAAGTTCTATAAATTTTATCATCAATCATAGAAAGTAAAACTTCCTCTTATTTTTTCTAAGGCGACTCCTGAATTTAAATACTTAAGAAATTTTCAAGTCCTACCAAGACCCTGATTAAAAAAAAAAAAACCCACAACTTGACCTTCCCTCTTAAGTGTTAAGGAAGAGACCTAAGACTTTCATACTATTGAATTTATAGTGTATAAGTGAGCTGTGCTATAAAAAAAAAAAAAAAAAAAAAAGTGAAAATAGATTCTATCTATTAACATTGTGCTTTTAAATCATTCGAGCCACTGAATCTTTGGAGTCTGTTTTGTATAGACCACATTTTTGGGTAGTGACAAAGGTCCAAAAACATGTAACAACATAACCATTTAATTCTGACTATAATCTTGAAAGGCTACTAGAGGTCTTAATGTTGACAGACAAAAGTTTGAGGAAAAAACAAACCAGCTACTGTAAATTATTAGAAACAGGCCACAATTGTTCTTCTTTTCAAGTGAAAGCATTCTTAACTTGGAAAAAGCAGAAGCAGAGGACCAAATGCCAACAGTATTTCTCAATGACTAGAGAAGAAAATAAAATGCCTATATATGACCAAAGCCTAGAGAGAGGAACCTCACAAACCAAATGAAGTGTGCTTACCTGCAACTAAATAAAATGTGCCATCCCTGACTCCTTATCCGGAAACCTTCTATCACTAGCGACTTCTTACTGCAACATTTTGGAAAAGCAGTGGAGAAGAGCCAGAGAAACTGGAGTTCAGATCCCTAGTCTCAAGTGTGACCTGAACAATTTTCTCCACTTCTCTAAGAATCAATTTCTTCATCCATGAAATGAAGATAATACCTACCTTGTAAGGTTGTAGAGAGGATTAGCAATAATTTGGACACAATGCCTAGCACAGTACTTGGTGCACAAACGGTATTTTATAATTACTATTTTTATTGAGAACGTCAGTTGCATATCTAGAAAATAACTAAGCTTACAAAGAATTAGGAATTTTCATTAAATTGTGCAATGCTTTTCTTTCTTTTTTTTTTTCAATAAGAAGGGATAAGTAAACCATCATTTACATTAAATTACTATGCATCTGTTGTTAATGTATACACCATGGCCAGGTATCTATTTAAATTTAAATTTTGATGTCTGAGAGTGAGTGAAAGGAAGAAAGACATTTTCACTATGTAACATATAACACACGGCACCCAAATTAAAAAGTAACCATTCTCTGGAGCATTAAATGGCAATATGCTAAAAGCACAAGGTTTTTAAACAGCGGTAAGGATTCCTGGCTTACTGTGAAAAATTCCCAATCATTTTTAAAGCTTTTTTAAAAACTCCAAAATGGCTGACAGTAGGTAAAGAGGATATAAAAGCAGATGGTTCGGACAGCCTGAATACAAAAAAGCAGGTCTTAGCAAAACAGAAGCATTTGCCAGTTTGCCAACGCTGCTGGTTCCTGCTTCCACATCCCGCTTGTGTCCCCCCCACATCTGCTCACTGGTGCTCATGTGACACGTTCAACTGACGCAGAGGATGAAGAGGAACAACTTGCAAATCAAGAGCCTACTGAGATCTGTTATTTAAAAATGGAACTCCCTTTTCTTTGCAGGTTTCTCTCACAATTTTAATCTTAGGTGGAAGAATGATCTTTCTTCAAAATTAAGGCAGAGTCTTTACATTTAAGATAATTATTTTAACAATAACACAATAAAGGGATATTAATGCCTCGTTTAGGGAACACATTAATAGAGATAGATGCAAACTAACTCAAATCTTAAACCATGTTTGCAGATTATACTTCTACATCCCAAATATAATAAAAGAAGAAATTGCCATAAATAAGCATCTAGAAATAGAAAGCAGTCACAGCAGTCACAGTTAACCAAACTACACATTACTTCGCATAAAATATCACACTCTCTTTGTCTTTGAACAAACTAAGCTAGGAACTTCGAAGGAGACTATGATATAACTTAGAAGAAGGCTGAAAACACAGTAAATTAAGAGAATAAAATTAACAGTTCCATAGTGAGGCGACATGGATAGGAACAGTCTTCCCTCTCAGATTCCCTTATTGGTGTAAAAAAGGATTTTGGAAAATCCCATAATGGGACACTCGTGAAAAATAAGCGTAACTCAGACAATAAATAGGAATAGTGGAAAAGGTCCAGAATATCACCAAAAGGGGTCAGGGAGGCTGAGAGTGGATGTTGGTAGATACCAAACTAGGAAAGAAAGCTCGTAGAGGAAGTTGAAATGATTTTATGAAATTGGTAAAGGTAGCATAACAAGTGAGAAGACTCATACATGCTAACTGCAGAATCCACAGTTAAGTTTACTTTGCTAACAGCCTGCTAGTTGGCCCCTCTCTGGCTTTCACCTCACCACCTGTGGGGTACTGGAGTTCCAGGAACAGGGATGATGAAACGATAATGAAGATAATATAAACAGCTATCATTTACTGAGTGTTTATTATGTGCAGGGTACCATGCTAGGTACTTTACATGCCTTATCTCATCTAATCAATATAACTCTATGAAGCAGGTGGGCCTGAATATCACAGTTTTACCATTAAAGAAACTGAGGTTCAGAGAAGTTATATGATGTGTCTATTGAGTCGCATGGTTGGTAGTGACAGAACTAGGATTTGAACCCAATTAAGAATAATTCCAAAGACCACACTCTTAACCAACTGCCTTTTATATATGATCATGAAATGCTCTAAGAAAACATAATAGTTACAACAATACCAAAAAGGATTAAGCTACAAAACTTTTTATAAAGCACATATAATAGCCTCAGACATGGGTTCATAATCAGTTATACTATGAAAAAATCACATTCATTAAATGGGCTTTTCCATATGACAATGAAGTTCCATCAATTACATTAAGTAGTTTATTATCTGGTATTTAATTTTTTTTACTTTGTTCAGAAAAGATAAGTGAATCATAATTTTGCTTGTTCTTCCATTTTCCTTAGACATTAACATGCAGTAATTGCCAATATTTACTGCTGTATATGCCCATCGCGGTGCTGAAGTAGGGTTTCTCAGTCTTAGCACTACTGACATTTTGAGTTGGATACTTTTTTGTTGGTGGGGGGCGGGGGGGGCAGTTTAGCCCAGGATGTTTAGCAGCATCCCAGGCTTCTATCCACTAGATGCCAGTAGCACCCCTCCCCCAAATTGTGACAACCAAAAATGTCTTTAAATATTGTCAAATGTTCTCTGGGAGGTAAAAATCACCCCTGGAGAGAACCACTGTGTTAAGCACTTTATGCATATTTCCTCATTTACTGCTCACATTTACCATGAGGTAGGTGCTGTTACTATTCTAGTTTTACAATGAAGAAATTGAGATGAAGCAATTAGGTGTATTCTCTGAGGCAGGAGAACAAATACGTGGTCAAGTTTGGGTTTAAGTTGAAGCAATTTGACTTCAGAACCTATTCTCTTCCTGAGTATACTATACTACTTCTCTAATAAAATAAATTAGGTTTCCCAGCCCTAAAGGATTGTGAAAGATATTTTTTTTTTCCCGGTTTAACTTACTACTATTACCTGGAGGAAAGTTTTAAAAAGGAATATAAAACAAGGTTCACACAGCTCCAATTTCCTTGACTTGTTCCTCTTATCTTAAGGTGGCATGATATAGAAATTCTTAACTTTTCAGGGGTCATGAACTTCTTTAAAGATACTGACCATCTCTCAGAAAAACGTACATGTACAATATTTTGCATAATTGTACTTGCCCTACATGATTGTTGTGAGGCTTAAATTATTATAGGTGTCGAGTACCTCACCTAGCACTGGCACCTAGAAGCTATACAATAAATGGCAATCCTCTTTTTGATAATTCTATTTTCTTGCTCTGCTCTTTCTACAAAAGAAAGCCTCATCCACTTTCCAATATGCTCCAGATTTCTACTGCTCATCATCTATGTTTCTCTTCATCTCTTCCATGCATGTCATACAAATTTGGTCTTTAGCCTTGTTATGACTATGTGCTCATTTCACCACAATGCCCAGGATGAAAGGAGATCTCCTTGGATGTACCTCCTTACCAATATTAGAGGTAAAATCGCATGAGATTGTTGCAAGGAACAGAGAAAATTTGTGCAAAATGTTTGGCATTGTACATTTTAGGTGATTAATAAGTGTTCATTCTTCCTTCTGGGGTCTATTAGACACAATATGGGATTTCTTCCGAAACGTTGTCCTTTAAGTACCTAAAATCAAACCTTAATAACTAAAGTAATGCTTTTCCCTGCCTTTTTTGGGGGGAGGGGGGAGGTCAGTTTTTAAAGGAGAAGTAAAGCATTACACAACCTCATGGAAACACTATTTTTAGGGAATAAAAGTATAGAGGCCACCATGTGACTTTCAAGAGAATCAACATGACATGTACTTTGGGCCTGTTCCCATTTGCAGCTTCATTACTGTCATGGGTAATTTTTGGTGAGATTTCCTGAAGCTATGTAATTGGTTTTTGCTTGTTATTTTACCCATTCTTTCTCTGTAACTCTGATAAAAAAAGGCATCTCTTTATTTTTGATAGTATCAAAACATTTAGGGGGCGCCTGGGTGTCTCGGTTGGTTGAGTGACTGACTTCGGCTCAAGTCACGATCTCACAGTTCGTGAGTTTGAGCCCCAAGTCGGGCTCTGTGCTGACAGCTCAGATCCTGGGTCCCCCTTTGGAGTCTAAGTCTCCCTCTTGCTCTCTCCCCCTCCCCCCACTCATGCTCTGTCTCTGTCTCTGTCAAAATAAATAAACATTAAAAAATAATAATAAAAAATAAAAACAGCATTTAGAAATTCCCAAAAAGTTGCTGAGAAGTTTAAAGGGCCAGGGAACAAAGGAATCTGAGACAGAAATAGGGCAAGTCAACTCTGGGAGCTTTTAGGATATGAATTGTCCCTAGGAATTCACACCAAAGAAAAGTTTCTGCTCCACTTCTGTGTTTTATTAGAGAAAGACAAAGGACTCTGGCTTAGCACTGGGTGAAACACAGATTTTTATTTTAAAACATAGGTGGTCAAAGAGATAAATACAGGCTTGGAGACAGAGGATGGTAAGACGAAAGCTTACCTAAAATGTTGGCCGACTCCAGAGTATAATGCCAAGAAAAATGGCCCGCAAAGACAAACTGTTTGGGGCTTCTAATGATAAAAGAAAGCCTTATGTTTCTTAAGAGCCATTGCTAAGGTTACTAACAAATCATTCAAGCTAAAAAATCTGGGTTGACTCTTCTTTACACATAGAAACCTTGGTATTTAATGTCTAGCCTTCATAGTATATGCTAAAGCATCTCTTGATAAAACAATAGCTCTTTCAATTTAATATCATGCAAGTATCATACAAATCATTTAATACTGTATTTAGTCACAAAAAAGCCAAGTGAAACATAAAATACTCTCCCAACAGGCTGCTTCTCCATACCTCTTTACGCCTGGAGCCAAAATCTATCACAAGCAAGAACACTCAAGAGAAATAATAATATAAAAATCATGTGTCCTTCCCATTCTCAGTTCCTTAGAACCAATGCAGAGCACTCCATGGTCTGTGACATCCAAAGAAGATGATGACAAAAGAAACTACAAATTATCCTGTCTCACAGTAAGTCATAATGTCATTTCAAGTGAAGCAAAACACGAAAAGGGATTTCACAGAGAGTCAAACACTCAGTTTTAACAGGTCCTCCAAATTTGATCTATGCTGTGTTGTTGCAGACAGATACTCTCAAGGACAAAACACCTTTAACACAACATGTAATAGACACTTGTTGCCTTTGGGCAAGAGGCTGGGGGCATGTACCAGGGAAGCCAGCAAGTGGAAGGGACTCAAATGGCTAAAGGGCAATGTGTAATTTGTATTTTTTTCCCTCTAAAATTAAGACACTGCCACCAGAATAACTTTTCTGAAATATGTACATTATCAATAACTCTTCTTAATTAATTAAAAGTCTTCAGTGACACTCTATTTCCCACAGGATAAAAACGTTGCTCCTGAACTTGCTGTGCAGAGCCCCTCTTGATCTGGCCCTTTCCCAACTGCAGTGATAACCTTTCCCCTAACTCCCACTCTATTGCTCTAAATTTTATCCTGACACATGGGATGACTGTGTCATGCTTTCACATCTCCATGGCTTGTACCCTCTGTTGCCTCTGTTGGGAACAGTTATCCTCCCTTTTACAACCTGGCAAAATCATCTCCACCTTTAAGGTTTAGTTCAAATGTAATTACTCATGGGATGCTTCTCTTGACTTCTTCATATGACACTTATAAACTTCCTTTTGTCGTACTCATCTGTCAATTATTTACTCATCCATCTGTCTCTTCCACTAGTCTGTGAGCTCTAAGCATTGTAACTGGGACACAACAGATATTATGTATGTATGTATGTGTGTATGTATGTATGTATGTATGTAAGTATGTATGCATTTATTTATTTATTTATTTAAGGAATGAATAAGGACTACTGCATTGAAAATCCTAGTCCAGCAACTGAGATTACTTTAGAAAGGTAATTTGCTTCTCTGGGCCTTAAATTGCCATCTATAAAATTAGGAAATGGTGAAAAAATGTTTTAAAGATGTGAAACCATTCTTTCAAATAAGAGTTAACTTGGAAGCCTACTAAGACAGATAAAAGTCAAGTGCTGTGTTTCATGGCGGTGGAGTACGACCTGCCAAGCTCCTCCCATTGCCCCAAACCACAGGGCAAGCTGGAAAACTACGGGGCTGCATATTTCATGATCTCTTCCACTTCTAATATTCTATAATTCTATGATGTTATTCAGTGTTTCAAAGAAGCATGTACAAGGACTGTTAAGTGGAAGAATTCCATTGTTCTATTGTGTTTTAGGAACAAAACCCTCAATTTGAAACCATATTCTCCCACCGTGGATTATTCTGTAGATATATCAAATCTGGATTTACTAACTGTGCTACACAACTGAGTAATTATGGAGCCATTTATCCTACTAGCTTACCAGGCAAAATCATGTTGTTTGGGACAATCTTAATTTTAAAAACAAAATGTTGAAAATGATCAAAACATTTTTAAATAGAAAATAAACTGTTTAATAATCTTTTAAGAGATTGGGCCTTTATACACCTATAAAAAATTCAGTCTTCTTGTGCCTTTGTAGTTAGTTATGAGCTCTAGGTCTGAAATACTGCTTTTTGAGTCATTAGTTATCAGTGATGATCATTTATTTTGAGCCTTAATTTCCTCATTTCTAAAACTGATACAATACTTGCTTCACATCATTGCTAGAAGAACTAAAGTGAATTAATTCTCTACAAGACTGACTGGCACATGGTAGGCCTTTGAAACAATCTGTATTTTATTCCCTAATGAATACTAATGAACTAAAAGAGACAAGCTAAGAAAAAAGGTAATTTGTTTGGTCATAGATAACCCAACCACTCATCTTACCACTGGTAACTTATTGCTATTAAAATACTATGTTTGACTATTCCCAGTATTTACATTAACTGAAAAAGCAAATCTGGAATAATTCCATATATAAATAATAAGTATAAAATATTATCTTTATCTATAAAGCGGAGGTAGAATATTTGGTTCAGATTCCATCACCACCAATGATCACAGGTAGGGCTCCAAGGCCTCACCACACAGCAGGAGCATGTATTTAGTAGATATCCAGTTAGTGACATGGTACTGTACATCTGGGCACTAACAATTTTTTTTTTCTCAATTACAACTTGAACTGAAACTACTTTTCAACAAAAAAATTACATGACAAGAGACCAGACTTGCTTTCAAGAATCATTCTAATACAGATACAGAGCACAGAAACCAAAAATAGAAGCTTTCTTATCATTACAAACCAGAAGCAAACAGATGAGCATAGCAGGTAATTTAACACCTGTATTTCCAATATTAATATATAGGAAGAACACTGAACTAATGATAGGATCTTGTATATTTCAAACAATTTACATCTATTGGTATATTTGACTTTCTTAGCTTTGATTTTACTCTGAAGCGATGTATATCATATATTTTTATAAGATATATACTAAATAGGCAGAAAAGCAACCAAACAGATAAAAATAGAAGTATACAAAGCCCGTAATGAATATGCCAACAATTCTATGACACAGGTAGTATTCAGCAGTAGGTAATCATTTTTTTTTAAACTTAAAAAAAAATTTTATTTGATAGAGAGACAGCATGAGTGGGAAAGAGGGACAGAGGGGTGAGAGAGGGAGGGGGGGACAGAGGGATGAGAGAGGGAGAGGAAGAGAGGGAGGAACAGAGAGAGAGAGAGAGAGAGAGAGAGAGAGAGAATCCCAAGCAGGCTCCATACTCAGTGTGAAGCCCAATGTGGGGCTTGATCCTAACACCCTGGGATCATGACCTGAGCCAAAATCAAGGGTGAGACGCTCAACAGACTGAGTCACTCAGGTGCCCTGCATTATTAGGCCATCATTTTAAAAATGAATTCTTCAATAAGCATACAACCTTAAAAAAAAAAACAGTGACTGGACTCAGGGCTGGCAGTAGCAAAAGTTAGGATAGATACTCTCGTAAGTTAGTTTTGCAAAATAATCATTTTGATTTTAGTCTTCTCTAAACTAACTAATTCTCCAATTTAGGTTTTTTTGTTAGATTAAAGTATGTATTTTGCATTTTTTGGCTTCATCCTTGATAAGTCAACATTAAACACAGCCTTCCTTAGTTGAATTCCTGTGTCAGAATACATTTTCTTTTCAATGGGAAAGATACTTCTTGTCACTTAGGGGAGCACATTATAGTGAAAGGTCTTCTTTGACACATTCATTTCCAGTAAGCAGCTATGCCAGCAGAGAAAAGATGAGGGAAAGAAAAGAAACACTTTTGAGATCTTTGCAAATGTTTCTTAAATGAATGGTACAGGGAAGAATGAGGTGGAAATGAGTAAAGGCAGCCTATCATGAGAACAGAATGGCCCCAGAGCTGTCCTAATATGATCAAGTAGCCTACAATAATTACTGTTTTTCATTCCTTGGTTCAATTGGGCTAGAGGGCAGGGAGAAGACCTAGGTAGTTAGGAATACTCTAGACCTGAATAGTTTTTCATATCTTCATGACACATGAGTGCATTTCCACAGTAAGGTAAGGATAATATTCTTGGGTACAGAGCAGATGCCTACCTCAAAGTACTCAAGAGTTTAAGCTGGGTATAATTTACATAGAATAAAATTCACCCTTTTTCAAAAGTATACAGTTCTATGAATTTTGAAGAATGCACATGGTTGTGTAACCATAATCAAGATATATATCAACATATCCATATTGATTATTACTATCACTCCAAAAAGTTTCCTTGTAGTCAGCCTCATCTCTATCCCTGTACTTAGAGATCCTCGAGTCCAACAGGACTTGTATCAAACAGGGAAACAGAAGACTGACCATCAAAAGGGGTTTGGATTCACGTTTCTTAAACTAGGGCATGATATGGTATCTGCTCTTTCTAACCCACATTCTGCTCGCAGAAGACATGGCTAATCTAACAGTGGGCAAATGTACTCAGCTGCAGTTCCAGTTCCTCCACCTACCATAGTATAGCTTATTCTTTTATTCATTAATAAATGTTCAATTGAATTTGGTAAGTTTGAACTTGATAAATACTCCAAAATGTGTCATGCCATGCCAGATGCTAGTATGAACAAAATCAAACATGACTCCCATCCTCATAGAGGTTACAGTTCTAGTGAGAGAGACAGATGTTAATCAAACAATCACACAAGGTAAACATTACAAGCTGTGAGAGATGGCATAATGGAAATATAAGATGTTCTGACAGTATACAAAAAGGTAATATAACTTGGTCTGGAAGATGAAGGAGGGCTACTATGATGAAGTGATAATTAAGCTGAGAGCTGAGGGGTGAGTAGACATTAACTGGGTGAAAAGGGAGAGTTGGGAGAGATGGAAAAGAGGATTCCAGACAAAAAAACTGACATGTATGAAGGCTTAGAGTTATATGAGAGTATGGTGATTCTGAGGGTCCTAAAGAAGGCCCGGGGTCTGGCTAGGAAAGTGGGGGCTATGTGAAGTTGAAGAGTAGGTAGGTGTTAGATGAGTAAGGGCAGTGTAGCAACATCCTAAAAACAATGGGAAGCACTGGGTAGAAAGAGTTAGATTTATATTTCTGAAAAAATTACTTTGGCTACAAGGTATAAAATAAGCTGAAAGCATGGGGTGGGAGCACAAGAACAGAGTGAAGATTCAAGTTGGGAGGGTAATGTAATATCTCAAGTAAAAAAGATGGTAACTTGGACTAGGGCTGTTGAGGAATGGATAGACTGGTGAGAGACTTATGAGGTAGAAAATACTAGAATTTGGTGAGGGTGAGTGAGGAAGAAATGAAATACAAATGATTCCCAAGTTTCTGGCTTATGCCAGAATGGTGCCATTCACCAAGGGGTGTAGCAGTGGAAGAAGATTAGGTTTATTTCAAGAAATATTATTGGGTGTCTCTCGTGGACAGGGCACTGAGAATTCCCATTCAAGATAAGCATACGAGGTCTCATACAAAGGGAGGAGAACCATGACAAGAGTAAGCACAGACAGAAAGGATGCCCAAGCCAAAGGTAGGGGAGAGGGGGGAAGAGATAGCTACAGAAGACTTTCTCAAGTTGGTAACTACACAAAATTCTTTTCATAAGAATTTAACTTTTCGTGTCTTAATCTTCAAAAAGAGGTGACTATGTCTACTTCTAAGAAATGCTGCCTCTCAAAAAGGGGGAAGTGGTTGCTGTCTATTTAAAAAATTTTCTATTTCAAAATAATTTTAGAATCACAGCAAAGTTGCCAACTAAGCACATTTTTGTATACCCTTTACCCACTTTCCCCTAATATTAACACCTTATATTACCATGGCATATTTATCAGAAATAAATCTTGGTATAATATTATTAACTAAGCTACACACTTTATTTGGATTTCACCCGTGTTTCCACTAAGGTCCTTTTTTCTCTGTCCCAGGATCCACCCTAGGATTCCACATCGCATTTAGTTGTCATGTGAAAGTTCCTCAGTCTTTCCTTGACTTTCAGGACCTTGAGGTAAATCTGAAAAATACTGGGCAATTATTTCTATTTGGAATTGTCTGATGTTTCCTCATGAATAGATTGAGGTTATACATTTTTTTTTTTTTTTGCAAGAATACCAGAGGGGAATGCATGTCAACAGATCTTATTACTTGTAATGTCAACCTTGAACTCCTGCCAGGTTTTTCCACTGTACAGTGACTACTTTTCCTCTTGTAATTAATAATTATTTTGTGGAAGATACTAATTTCCTTGTGAAAGACCAGGAAAAGAATCTGTTCATCCTTAAACTTAACACCCACTGATTTTAGCATCCATTGGTGGCTCTTGCCTGCAACAATTACTACTGGGGTATGCTAATAGTGATTTTATATTTCCTTTATTCCTTCTAATTTACTAATTGGAAATCACCCAAAAGGAAGAACTTCCTATTTCTCTCATTTGTTCAATTATATATGCATATCAGTATTAACTCATGGATATTCATTCTTGTTCTGCAAATTATTTTTAAAATTTTTTTTTAACTTTTATTCATTTTTGAGAGACAGAGAGAGACAGAGCATGAGTGGGGGAGGGGCAGAGAGAGAGGGAGACACAGAATCCAAAGCAGGCTCCAGGCTCCGAGCTGTCAGCACAGAGCCCAACACGGGCTAGAACTCACGAACCGTGAGATCACGACCTGAGCCAAAGTTGGACGCTCAACCAACTGAGCCACTCAGACACCCCTTGTTCTGAGAGTTATAACCCAATACTATCATTCATCTTGTTGCTCAAACTTATTTCAGTTTTGAGGATTAGGAATTCTTTCCTGGTGGCTCCTTTTGGCATGTCCACATCCTTTTTATTCCTGTACCTTTTAAAGCATCTCTTTACTACAAGGTGCTCCAGACTCATCTGGTATTTTCCCAGACTCAGTCTTGAAATCAACCTTTTCTCCAAGAAGTGATTTTTTAAAATAGAAAATGATATTTGGAAATCAAGATTTGAGATCTAAGTATATTCATTGCTATCAGGGTTTCACTGATTCTCAGCTCTTTCACTGCCAAAGGAAATATTAAATATGGTAACGTGTGTGTATGTGCACATTTGTGTATGTATACACTAATCTATCCACAGACATCTATCCATACATCTATATTTTTGTGTCTATCTGTATGTGTAAGAAATACTGATGTCTCTAATTCTGATTCAGTACCTGAATTCATTCTAGCCTTCCCCTTTCCTTATCAGTAACTTTTTTAGTAACTTTTTTCTCAATAGTGAGAAACCTCTTATTACTTATAAGATTTGGTATTATAAGTTTTTTCAAATATAAGCTATCCTAGTGGAATTGTAGTATCTCATTATGATTTTAATTTGCATTTTACTAATGATAATGCTTTTGAGCTTTTCCTATGCTTATTTACCATTTGTATACCTTCTTCACTGAGATGTCTGACTCTTTTGTCCACTTACTTGATGTGGTGTTTCTTACAGCTGAGTTTCAATGAAAGACTTCTTTACATATTTTAGATATAAATTCTTTTTCAGAAATGTAATTTCCAAATATTTTTCCCAATATGTTACCTGCCTTTAAGTCCATTTTGGAACAATTTTTGCATAAGCTGTGAGAGATGGAGAGAAATTCATATTTTTGCATATGGATATTCAAATGACCTAGAACCATTTGTTCAGAAAGCCTACCCATTCTCCACGAATTTCCTTTACATCTTTGTAAAAATCAGAAAGTGTATTTGTATGAGTCTATTTTTTATTTTCTATTATGCTCCATTAATCTGTATGTCTAAATTTTTGCCAGTACCATAATCTAACCTCCTGGTTACTGTAGCTCTATGGTAAGTCTTGAAACTGGATGTGTGCGTCTTCTACGTGTGTTTTTTCCCTTCTACTTGTTGTTTTGACTGTTCTTTTTTCATGAGAAACCAATAGTTTATATTTTATTTTTTTATTGAAGTACAGTTGAAACACAATGCTACATTAGCTTCAGGTGTACAATATAGCGATTTGGCACCTCTATGTGTTACGCTATGCTCACCACAAGTGTAGCCACCATCTGTCACCATACGCTATTACAATACCATTGACTATATTTCCTGTGCTGTATGTACCTTTCATCCCCATGGCTTTCTCATTCCATAACTGAAAATCTGTATCTCCCACTCTCCCCCACTCTGGCACCCGCCAGTTTGTTCTTCGGATTTATGGGTCTGTTTCTGCTTTTTTTGTTAATTTGTTTTTTTTAGATTCCACATATAGGTGAAATCATATGGTATTTGTCTTTCTCTGCATGACTTATTTTACTTTGCAGAATTCCTCTAGGTTCATCCCCGTTGTTGCAAATGGCAAAATGTCATTCTTTTCACAGCTGAGTAATAGCCTATTGTATACATATTTACCAAGTCTCCTTTATCCATCGTTTGTTTCTATATCTTAGGCATTGTAAATAATGCTGCAATAAACATAGGGATATATATATCTTTTTTAAAAAAAATTTTTTTAATGTTTATTTATTTTTGACAGAGAGAGAGAGAGAGAGAGAGAGAGACAGAGCATGAGCGGGGGAGGGGCAGAGAGAGAGGGAGACACAGATTCCCAAACAGGCTCCAGGCTCTGAGCTGTCAGCACAGAGCCCGACGCGGGGCTCGAACTCACAGACCGCGAGATCATGACCTGAGCCGAAGTCGGACGCTCAACCGACTGAGCTACTCAGGTGCCCCTGTATATAGCTTTTTGAATTAGTGTTTTTGTTTTCTTTGGGTAAATACCCAGAAGTGGAATTCCTGGATCACGTACGGTATGTCTGTTTTTAATTTTTTTGAGGAATCCCTATGCTGTTTTCCACTGTGGCTGCACCAATTTACATACACACCAACAGTGCACAACAGTTCCTTTTTTTCCATGTCCTTGCCAACACTTGTTATTTCTTTTCTTTTTGATATTAACCATTCTGACTTGTGTAAAGTGATAGCTACTTGTGATTTTGATTTGTATTTCCCTGATGATTGGCGACTGAGCATCTTTTCATGCGTCTGGAGAATTAACATCTTAACTACACTGAATCTTATGAACCCTGTAAGTCTCCCTTTACTTAGGTCTTTGACTTCTTTCATCAGTGTTTTATAGTTTTAGCATATGGATCCTACATGTATTTTGTTAATTTTGCACCAAAGTATTTGGGGGGGGGTATTAATTTACATGGTACTTAAAACAATCAAATTGCAATTTTTCATTGCTAGTACATAGAAATGCAATGAGTTTTGTTCATAGACCTTGTATCCTAAAACCTTGCTAAATTCATTTATTAGACCCAGAATCTTTTTTGTAAATTTCTTGGCATTTTCTAAATACTCATGTCATCTGGTAATACAGTTTTACTTCTTCCTTTCTAATTCAGACATTAAAGAATTTCTGTCTCACTGAACCAGATAGGATTCTGGTATGATGCCAAATAGGAGTGGTGAGAAAGCACATCATTGCATTATTACTGATTTTAGAGGGAAAGCATTCAGTCTTTCAGTATTAAGTATGGTGTTAGGTTTTCACAGGCAGTGTTCACCAGGTTAAGGAAGGTTCCTTCTATTCCTGGTTTATTGAATTTTTACTAAGTAATAGTGCTAAAAACTTTTTCTGCATCTATTAAGATGATCATAATGTTTTTTTCTTCTTTAGCTTGTTAATAAAGTGAAGTTACAATGACTGATTTTTAAATGTTGAACTAGCTATGCACTACTGGGATGATTCTATTCCATTGTGCTGTATTAACCTTTTTAGATATTGTTGGATTTGATTTACAAATATTTTGTTGAGAATTTTTGAGTCTATGATGAGGGATTTTGACCTTTAATTTTCTTTTTGTAATATCTTTGTCCAATTTTGGAATTGGGGTACTGATGGCTTCGTAAGATGAGTTGGGAAGTGTTTCCTTCTCTTATTTTCTGGAAGAGACTGGGTAGAATTAAGATTATTTCTTCTTTACATGTTTGGTAAATTCTTTGGTGAAACAATCTAGGTCTAGAGTTTCCCTTATTGGGAGGTTTTTAACTATGAATTCAGTTTCTTTAATGGATATAGGACTGTTCCGGTTATCTATTTCTTCTTGAATAAATTTCGGTAGTTTAGGTCTTTCACAGAAATGATCCACTTAATCCAAGTTGTCAAATTGTATTACTTTATTATTCCTTAAATATCTGTGGGATCTGTATTGGTATCCATACTTTTCATTCTTGGTGTTAATTTGTGTTATTTTTTTCTTGGCCTGTTAAGCTAGGTATTTAATAATTTTATCTATCTTTTCTTCTAGATTTTGGTTTCAAGGATTTTCTCTACTGTTTTTGTTTTCACTTTCATTAACTTATGCCCTTATCTTTATTATTTCCTCCCTTCCTTTTGCTTTGAACTTAATTTTGCTTTTTTTAATTCACGGGTCGGCAACCTATGGTTCACGGGCCAAAATCTGGCCCATGATCTTTTTTTGATGACCCGTGAACTGAGAGTGGTTCTCACATTTTTAAAAAGTTGTAAAAACAAAACAAGACCAGAAAAGAACAACATATATCAGAGGCCATATGTGACCTGCAAAGCCTAAAATATTTACTATCTGGACCTTGAAGAAAAAGTGCCAAGCCCTATTCTAGATACTGATTTGAGCCCCTTTTTCTTTTTCTAATATGATCATTTAATGCTATAAATACACTCCAAGCAATTTTTTTAGAAGCATTCCACAAATTATGAAATTTTAGATTATATTTTCATTTTCATTCAGCTCAAAGTATTTATTTACCTGAAGACTTCCTCTTTTATCCATGAACTACTTAGAAATGGTTGTGTCATTACTAAACATTTGGTGATTTTCCAAATATCTTCCCACTATTAATTTCAAGTTTAATTTTTTTATGATATGAAAACTTACCTTATAAGATTTCTATTCTTTTAAATTTGCTAACATTTGTTCTATGGCCCCAAAGATGGTCTATCTTGGTGAATATATCATGTGCATATATATGTTAGATGAAGTGTTCTTTAAATACCAGTTAGGTCAAGTTGTTTGATGGAGTTACTGAAGTTTTCCGTATGCATTTCCATTTCTTATGCATATATTATACTGTCCCATGGCATTTGGATGGCCTGTTCTTTTCATTTTTTTTTTTTTTTTTCATTCTTTTTCTATTTGTTTCAGTTTCAGTTTGGGTAATCTCTCTTGACCTACCTTAGAGTTCAGGGATTATTTCCTCAACTGTGTCAAGCATACTAATAAGGCCTTCAAAAGCATTCATTATCTCTGTTAAAGAGTTTTCCATTTTTAGCATTTCTATTTAATTCTTATAATCTTCAACTCTGATGAAAACATCCATCTGATCTTGCATGTTGTCCATCTTCACTATTAGAATCTTTAACATATCAATCATACGTATCTTAATTTTCTTGTCATACACTTCTAACATCTTGTCATAGTTGAGTTTGGTTTTGTTAGTCTCTTGGCAGCTGGCTGCTTCTTTTGTCTCCTTATAAATTTTTTGTTGAAAGCCAGACTTTTTGTGGTTTTTGCTCCTAGTAATGGGCATGTCTTTCATATGAGGGTTTAAATGAATAGTTAGGGGTTGGGTCAAGTCTGAGATTTTCTGTTGTATGGTTACCCACAGTATACCATAGGCTTCAAATTATTCTAGTGATATCTTTTATTTAGAGTGGGGGTTGATTCTCAAGAGGGATTGTCTCAGTATCGATCTACCCTTAGCATGAAGTCTTCCCTTTGTGCTGTGCCTTAGACAGGATCTGTCCTAATGTTCCTTCAATTCTCCAGCAGTAATCCATTATTACTTGTCACTTGATATTGGTTAGTCTGGTGATAGGAAATGAGCGAGAATGTTCTCTGTAGTTCTGATTAGGTCTCAGCCTTAGGCAGGCATTGTGTCTTTGGTCTTGAGGGTATGGCCTTCTCAGTGTTCCTGCCTCTTCAGTAGCTGTTGTTCTGGGCACAGCATAAATTCCTGCCCCTGTTCCCCCTGTTCCACCTCCAACCCCCACCTTGTTCCCTTACCTGGGCTGCAATAGGTTCATTGTTTTTTTTTTTTTAAATATGTCAATTAATACCTATTTTTCAGTAGGGGAGACAGGAGAGAGGGGTTTAGGTGGAGTTTTGTGTCCCTTTCACTGCTGTTCTCCTCATCCAGGCCTGAACCTTGAAGGATGCTTTCTCTGGACTCCTTCCAATATTTTTTTGGGGTAGAAGGGACAGTACAGTGGGGTATGTGGAGAAGAGTCTGCAAGGACGTACAAAATCTTCATGTATATGAGGCCAACAGGAGCTCCACTTTCTCTGGCTAGCCCACCCTCAGCCTCCATCAACTCAACTATTGTAGACCCATCATTCTTTTTTTTTTTTCTTCAGGTTTATGCCTACTTTGTTGTTTTTCAGGTTTTTATTAAAATTCTAGTTAACGTATATGGTAAAATTGGTTTCAGATGTAGAATTTCATGATTCATCACTTACATTTAACACCCAGTGCTCATCACAACAAGTGCCCTCCTTAATACTCACCACCCATTTAAGCCCACCCTCCTCCCTCCATCAACCCTCAGTTTATTTTCTACAGTTAACAGTCTCTTGTGATTTGCTTCCTTATCTTTTTTGTTTCCTTCCCATATATGTATCTGTTTTGTTTCTTAAATTCCACATATGTGTGAAATCATATTGGTACTTGTCTTTCTCTGACTTATTTCGCTTAGCATAATACACTCTAGCTCCATGCACGTTGTTGCACATGGGAAGATTTCATTCTTTTTGATGGCTGAGAAATATTCCATTGTATATACACCACATCTCCTTTATCCATTCAGCAGTCAATAGACATTTGGGCTCTCTCTATAGCTTGGCTATTGTTGATAATGCTGCTAAAAAAATTGGGGTGCATGTGCCCCTTTGAATCTATATTCTTGTGTCTTTTGGGTAAATACCTAGTAGTGCAATTGCTGGGCTGTCGGGTGGTTCTATTTTTAACTTTTTGAGGAACATCCAAACTGTTTTCTAGAGTTGAAAAAACTGGCTGCACCAGTTTCCATTCCCACTGACACTGTAAAAGCGTTCCCCTCTGTGTCCTCGCCAACATCTGTTGTTTCCTGTGTTGTTAATTTTAGCCATTCTGAATGAAAGGTGTGAGGTAGTATCTCATTGTGATTTTGATTTGTATTTCCCTGATGATGAGTGATGTTGAAGCATCTTTTCATGTGTCTACTGGCCATCTGTATATCTTCTTTGGAAAAAAATGTCTGTTCATGTCTTCTGCCCATTTTTTAACTGGATTATTTATTTTTTTGGTGTTGAGCTTGATAAGTTCTTTATAGATTTTGGATACTGACCCTTTATTTGATATGTCATTTGCAAATATCTTCTCCCATTCCATAGACTGCCTTTTAGTTTTGTTGATTATTTCCTTCTCTGTGCAGAAGCTTTTTATATTGATGAAAGTCCCAATAGTTCATTTTTGCTTGTTTCCCTTGCTTCCAGAGACATGTCTAGTAAGAAGTTGCCATGGCAGAAGTCAAAGAGGTTGTTGCCTATTTTCTCCTCTAGGACTGTGATGGTTTCCTGTCTCATGTTTAGATCTTTCATCCATTTTGAGATGATTAACTAATTTTCAACAAAACAGAAAAGAATACCAAATGGGAAAAAGTCTCTTCAACAAAGGGTGTTGGGAAAACTGGACAGCAACATGAAGAAGAATGAAACTGGACCCCTTTCCTACACCATACAGCCCCATCATTCTTAATGGTGTTTGCTGTGTCTGCCTCAGGTAAAAAAGTGCTTGTGTTCCTTCTCTCCTGGTAGGTACCTCCCTCTTCTTAAATTTCAGATTATATGGTTACTTTGCAATCTCAGCTTTTTAATTTTTTTTTTAATGTTTATTTATTTTTGAGAGAGACAGAGTGGAACCTGGGGAGGGGCAGAGAGAGAGGGAGACACAGAATCCTAAGCAGGCTCCAGGCTCTGCGCTGTCAGCACAGAGCCTGATGTGGGGCTTGAACTCATGAACCTCAAGACCATGACCTGAGCTGAAGTCAGACATTTAACCGTGTGAGCCACCCAGGTGCCCCTGCAATCGCAGCTTTTTGACGGGCTCATGAAATGTCATAAACTTGAAGTTTGTCCAGCTTTTTTGTTGTTTTAAAAATGCAAGTGTAGCTCCTTCTAGCTTTCTATAGTTCCAAACAGAAACTGGAAGGCTTCTGTTGTTTTTCAGTCCTAGAATTTGAGTTGAAAAGGTCTCCGAAGCAACCTAGTTCATTAATTTATTTTACAAATGAGAATACCAAAATTCTAAAAGAAAAGAAAGGACTTCTTTGGATACTTAGTGACAGAGCCTGGGCAATTTTACATATTTACACAGTGACTCCTTATATATAGTAGTTGGAGTGACATATAGGAAATCCAGACATTAAAAAACTAAAAGAGTAATTAAAATGGATCATGAGGACCAGGTAAAATATAAAGTTGAATAAGAGTGTAGATAAGAAAGGAAAAGGGGAGAATTATCAAAATTTGTAAAAGAAGATTATAAGGTTTCACACAATGGAACAGGTGAGCCATAAGTTGATGCCAAATTTTCAGATGTCCAAAGTGAAAAAGAAAAGGCTATTTTATAGTTTTTGCTATCTAATTAGAGGAATATATATGCATTTCTTGAGCAAACAAAAGCATATCCTAGCGCTAAATTTTAAAAGTATTCTCTCCTTTTAGGTTTCATCTAGGGACCACTAAGAAATATGATGGGATCATACTCTCCCAACAGCACTCCTGAAGCAAATACAATTATCATATACAAATATTGGAATTACAGCATGGATACATGTGTTCAGTCTTCATATTTAAAACTATTTTTACTCCACTATGCAGTTTATAGTATAGCAAACTACTAATGATCACTAGTGACTCAGTTAATGTCAAAACAGGTATAGCCTAGGTTACAATTCTTTCAAATTGGAAAGATTCTCATCAGTTTGTCCTATCACCTAATTTTAGATATAAAATTGATCATCATAGATAATTTGTGAAAAATGTTAAGTACAGGCAAATTAAACTTCTACTCAGTTCAAAAGGAAGTCTTTGAAAATCCAGTTGAGCTGACAAGATATTTTGTCTTTAGGATGATAGTGATGTCAATAATAGAACTTTATAAATATTTTTAAATAATTCATGGCAATCAGAAACATATGAAAAGGAAAACAAAAGGCGGCCATAAGCCCTCTGTACTGCCAACAATTTGCTGGAGTGAAAAGGGTCCAAATCTAGACAGAAAACCAGGAGAAAACATGACGCAAAAGGAAACAAAGAGTCGCTCACTCTACAACTGCTCAAACTATACATCTTAACAGCTCCGAGTTTCAAGTCTATGCTGACTTTTTCTTTAATTTATACATCAAATGGAAAATTAATAATTTCCAAATTTGTAATTAACCACTGAAGGAGAATGACCTAGAAAAGACCTACATAGGAAGTCATACATATCTATATGTAAGAAAAAAATTGAAAGAAACTCCATTTGAACGTGACTATGACTAGAAATAAAAAGACACTCCTAGTCTCACTTTAAGAAGAGTCCTGACAGTCTGAAAAAATACAAGATTGGTTTTGGATACTGTTCAAAGTGTGTCTGCTGAAAGTGCTGGAAAGACCACCTCTTTATAATACAATCTTACCTCAAATGGATCCTGCATTATGGACCCAGGGGACAGAATTAGAGAGAGACTCCAGCTTATGTGCTCTCTCTCTCTTTAAAAAATGAAAAAGAAAAAAAAAACAACCAGGTGGGGAGACTTGAGTAAAATGAAAATTTTATATAAATATGTAGGTCTATTATACACAGAGAGCTACGTACAAGTATGAACACCCGGTTAATATTCTTGGGCATCTTGACAGGGAGAAAAGAATTTCACTTCCCATTAGCTAACTCATGTTTGAAAAAGTAAACATTTATTAATAATGCTCATATGAGAAAACACTTATATAAGTTAAAGGGAAAGAATGTTACTTTGGATCCATAATCCTGCAGCCTTTCAGTTGAAATGCTAGTTGATCTTAATGAGAGAAATTATTTGATTCAAGAATCAGCCAAATAGAAATTAAGATAAACATAAATGCATAAAAACAAAATTAACTCTATATGGCAAACACATGCCTCATAGCACCTGTCCTCACATGTAGAAAAGAACATCAGCCTTTGACTGATTATTTCTTTTTGACATGATTTATCACCCGGTATTCTTTAAACTTGATAAAGCAAATTAATCTTTGATTGCAGGCGGCACTGGAGGTTGCCATTAGTCATGTAGTTTGGTGAGGTTCCTTGTGTTTCATTTACCAGGCACACAGAAAGAGAGCCCAGAAGCGATTGCCTCAGCTTTGACTTCTTTCCCAATCCACCCAGGAGAAATGATCAAAGAATTCAATATACGGTATTTTAAATTACTTCTATAGAACTGACCAACGAGGGAAAAAAGAATTTTCTCCTTACCCTATTTTTATAATTATTTTTTAACCAAGGACAAAGGAACAGTTACAACTTGTAGTTTCAACATTAACAACTCAAATAAACTTGCTTCTTTGTTTTTAGGACAAGTGGTGGAGGTGGGGGGAAATTAAAAACTAGTTTTTGAAACCAGAATCTTAAGAAAGAAAGGACATTGAGGAATCAACTATGCAGGAATACAGAAACAGGAAATAGATACTCAAAATTGAAGAGATTCTTCCACAAAACCATTGTTCCTTTCTTTTACTGGAAATATCTTCTAGATTAGTAAACATTCCATCCTAAATACCCAATTTTTTCTTTTCCTTTTTTTTTTTTTAAACAGTACACAATGATAGGAAAATTGCCATGACTGTTAAAATCTATTCCTTTCTGGGTTTCCTATTTTAGAATTTAACATTAAAAGAGCATTAAATTGGCTTAATGCTCACCATTACTCATTCTAATACCTTAGTGTGCCGAAGAAAGAGAAAGATTATCTAATGAAATAACTACTATGGAAGAATATCCAAGTTAGAACTTAGGGTTTTCAAAAGCTTCTGGTCCCTTACTTAGCTGATAATTGCCTATCAGAGACATTTTCCACAATTTCAAAAACCCAGATTCTTCTGTTATGCTACCGTTAACAAACCATCACCTCACATATAATCTGATTAACTCAACAACACATTTCTTCAATCTAGCCTTAAGTATAGGACTGAAAAAGTTGATTGCTAAGAAAAGTGACCACCTCTATTAGGCTAAATACTAAATCTTCTAAAATTACAGCAAAAACCATTTGAAGAGAATGCCAGAGAACTTGATAACCCCCCAATATTTATGAGAGCCTCAATTTCCAATTAGTCTGCATGGAAGACATCCGTGTACTTAAAGGAGAGGAAGAGTTCTCTGTGTAGCCTAAACCCACCCCTTTAAAAATCATTTATTCTTTTAGAAAGGAATCCAAAGAAAATGAATAATCATTTAAAATATCAAATCCCATTTAAAATTTATGCAAGATCTTCATTTTCAAAAAACAATATTCCCTTAAAATTAACGGACTGATGTAGGCCTAACATCAGTGTTTCCAGCATTTAATTTTAGGCGATACCACCTGTTTAGAGAACAAAATTCTCCAAATGGTCTAAATGTGCAAATAAAGGCATTACATGTGTAGATGCTTAAAAGATCCTTTTCTTAAATGAAACAGAAGAGCAATTCGTAAAGGACTGAAATGCACAGAAAACAGCTAAAAGCTCAAGTGCAACAATGCTTTTTTTTTTTTTTTTTTTTTTTTTTAAACAAAGTAACCGTTAATGTTCTTATTCCAATGTTTGATGAGCCACACTAACCAGGCTCCTGGTCATACACTGAAGCACAAACTATTAATGCAATAACTGGGTTTCTGTCCATTTTCCTACCATCTGTATGTGAACTGAAAACCTGGAGTAGCCTATATACACAGATATTCACAGACTGAGCAATACTGTGATCTTTTGAAGCATTTATTAAAATAGCATCACAAAATGTAAATTCCTAAAAACAGTCCTTTATTTTCTCTTAGTGCATTTGAAAGTTTGTTGGAACTATCATTCTCTAAATATACTGTAAAGAGTTAGACATAAATCTTTACAAAATGACTACACTGAAATGCTTGAATTTGTGGACTGTCTCTAATTGCAAATAAAATGTATCAATTGGTTTGGCTAACTTAAAAAAGCTGGCAGGAGTAATTAACTATAATATTGACAGCAATCAGAGCTAGGAAAACTGTGTATCTTTTTATAGCAAATATTGCCAGTTTTAAAGAAAATACATGTGTAATTCTATATTCTCTTTCAATACATGTATTATTATATATATATATTAGTTCCACATTTTAACTTAGGTTATTAATAGGCAAAAACTAATTAATTCCATGAGTTATTTAATAAATAATTTTGTTGAAACATTTTCTTCTAGAATCATTATGAATTACTACAGTTTAGAAAATCAGAAAAGCTATCAGAATCAAGCGATCAAAAGAACATCAAATATACATACAATAACAATTTTTAATCTTGTCCCTGCACAGAACTCAAAGAAAGGTAAACTGAGAGAAACTGCTCTGTAACAAGGTTTTAAGCCTTGTTTCTTTTTTGGTATAAAGGACATTTCAAGAAGGAGTAAATTCATTAGGACAAAAGTCTCTTTCACTTTTTATTAACACTGGTAGTAACTTGCATGCTTATTTAAAGCAAGTTCACAGATAACAACTTACTATATATATGTGTGTGTATATATATATATATATATGTGTGTGTGTGTGTGTGTGTGTATATGTGTGTGTATATATATACATATGTGTGTGTATATATATATGTGTGTGTGTGTGTGTGTGTGTGTAATGTATATATACACACACACACACACACACACATATATATACACACACACACACACACACACACACACACACACATATATATGAATATACATTTACTGCTTGGCTCCATTGAGGAACTATAAATTTAATCGATTGAACATTAGCAAAAAATTACATGTGTTTATCATCTGGATTATTCTCAGATTAATAGAGATAAATGACAAAACATAATCAGTAGCAGCTCTGCAACTTAATCATTGCATCTGAGCTATAGGAAGCACTTAATTACTCTCATTTACTAGGTTCAATCTAATGAGAAAGCATTAGCCAAATGAAAAGAATGCAGTACAAACAAACAAAATAGTTATACCATCATTAAAAAGAAACTCTGACAGTGCAGGTGACAGCATAGGCAGGATAAATTACCATAATGTTCTAAATGCTGAGCTGTCAGCATGCTAATGCCATGATCAGATACCCTGGGAATCTCAGCACTATAGCTGTCAGAAACAGGTATCATAAATCACCTCTCTCTACTGTACTGCTCATTATCACAGCTATAGTATACATGTTTTTCAGCATACTCCAGTACAAATTTGAAGGCAACACTTATTCTTATGAGTGGGTCTGTTTACTCTCGCAGACACTGTAGACAATCCTTGCCTAATAAATGGATACTTTATTTTGCAATAATGAACTACAGGATCTTAGAACATGATAGGGCTCTGCTTTTAATTCATAAACCATTTGAACCAACAGACTGCAAAAACAGCACATTTTCCCAAGCTATAATATGGTAGCAGTGAGCTAGATAAATTAGCATCATTTCATTGAAAGAAGTATCATTATTTGGAAGCTATTCCTGGATCTGGAAAACAATAGTAGCAGATAGAAATTATAACTACTCGCAATGCCTAGGAACATTTAAGAAAACCACCAACAAAAAGAAAAGGCACCCTACGGAATGGGAGAAAATACATGCAAATCATATATCTGATAAGACATTAATATCCAAAATATATAAAGAACCCATACAACTCAACAGAAACAACAACAACAACAACAACAACAACAAACAATCTGACTTAAAAATGGGCAGAGGATCTGATTAGACATTTTTCTAAAGACGACACACAAATGTCCAACAGGTTCATAAAAAAGGTGCTCGATATCACTAATCATTGGGGAAATGCAAGTGAAAACCACAATGAGATATCACCTCACATCTCTTAGAATGGCTATTGTCAAAAAGATAAGAAAATAAAAAGTGTTAGCAAGGATGTGGAAAAAAGGTCCATTGTTGTGCACTGTTGGTGTAAAAGTAAACTGGTGCAGCCACTACGGAAAATAATATGGAGGCTCCTCAAAAATTAAAAATAGCACTACCACATAATCCAAGAATTCGATCTCTAGGTATTTATCTGAAGAAAACAAAATCATTATCTTGAAAAGATATCTGCACCCCTGTGTTCCTAGCAGTATTATTTACAATAGCTAAAACATGGAAACAACCTGATTTTGTCCATTGACAAACGAATGGCCAAGAAAATGTAGTGTGTGTGCGTGTATAATGTGGTGTACATACGTATACATTTATATGTAAAAATAAAATGTGGTATGTACATAATGTGATATAGAGAGATAGATAGATAGATAATGGAATATTATTCAGCCACAAAAAAGAAGGAAATCCTGACATTTTCTACAACATGATGGATGGACCTTGAAGGCATTATGCTAAGCGAGTAAGTCAGACAGAAAAAAGACAAATACTGTATGATTTCACATATGTGGAATCTAAAATTTAAAAAAACCACTTTAACTCCTAGATACAGAGAATAAATAGGAGCTTGTAGGGTGGGGAGAAGTGGAGGGTGGGCAAAGTGCACGAAGATGGTCAAGATAAAAAAAAGACCTAATCTTAACATGTTTTAGGGACATTTTTTATTTTATAGGGACAAAGATCTTATATTTTGAGAGTTTATTATATATAATCTCTTTTAATCCTTACAATAGTCTTGTGAGTTAATTATTGTTATTCCAGCTTTAGAGACAAGAAACCTGAGGATCGATCTCTGAGTTTGAGAAACTTGCCCAAAGGCCACCTGGTGGTACAACCATATCTGAACCCAAGTCCAAACCATGTCTGAACCCAAGTTTCTTGCAACCTGCATGCCCTTTATCACTGGTAGAGTCAGCAAAACGACTTTGGATATTAAAGTCTAGGAACATATAAAACATGACAGATTTCTCAAAAAAACTATATGAATAAAAACATGTATACTGTAAGTCCAGTGTAAACAAAATGGAATCAAACTGCCAATTTCCATTCACCAAAAGAAACAGCTAGAAGAGAAACTAGCTTTTCATTGTCACAACACACTTTGTAATACAATTGTGCCAAGGTAACAGATGCGTATGATGTATCTATTATTCCCAAACTGGCTCTTACTAAAAAGCATAAGATATATTTAAGAAGTAAAACAGTGTTTTTACATAAAGACAAAAAGTATTTTTAAAGTATTTTGATTGAGTATAAAAAATTCAAGGACAAGAAAAAATACTGTGGTATATTCAGTAAGAAAACCACAATTTCCAAAGAAAATGAAAATGATGAATGATATTTTCTTATAATCTGTTTAAAGGTTCTCCTGTGCTTATTCCAGGAAAGGAATCATATTTCTCACTGGCTTCTTGTGTCTTGGTGGGAGGTAAGTGATGGAGGAGGAAAACATTACAAGAACTGTTTTAATGCTCTTGTGCAAAGTACAACTTAATTACATGTTTAAACCTCAGTCAGTTTTACTTTGATGATTATATAGTTCTATCTACTAGGTTGTGACCTGAATAACTTATAAATGTGAATTTAAGCCCTTTCCTGATTTAGGTATACAACCTAGCCTATGATTCCTCTTTTAAAAAGCAGAGTCCTATCCCAAATAGATCTGCTTAGTATTCATTTTCTTATGCTGCATAAAACAGTTTCATTATTTTTGTAGAATTTGATCTTTTTTCTGGTTCCATCTAATTTTACCCATATGATTCTGAAACAGAATAATATAACTCATTTCTAGTGTGTCCTAAGCACTTTACATATTATAATAGGAAAAAAACCTACAAGCCCAAAAGGGTGGCTTTGAACCCAGGTCGGTCTGGGACAAAGCTTGTGTGATACTATTCATTGTATAATACCATTTTCTGCTGTGTGTATGCACTTGCTTTCTTAGATCGCCATGGGAAGAAAACTCTCTATCACACTCATTTGTTTCTCTGATATAATTTTACAGAACTGTTACCTGAAAAAAAGCAGCTCTGGTGGTTACTGGCTAACTCACCACTATAAGACATCTTTGGAAGTGGGAAGAAGAGGTCTGGAGACACTGAAGCAGTGAGCTCTGGGGAGTGCTCTCTCACCTCTCCTGACTCCGAGATAGAGATAGCGCTATGGGCTAGACTCCAGCACCGGACTGCAGTAACTCAGAGGTTGAGGGAAGGTATGGGGCACAGGGAGGAGGAGTTGAAGGAAGAAAAAACTCTCTTCTAAAGTTAAAGCCCACATAGCTTTCCTTAACTTTGAGCCGGCTACCTGAAACACCATCTGATCCAGGCACAGGCAGAGCTTTGTTTATTTTTTTGTAGCAAAATGTGTGGCAATAGAATGCTGTAATTGATTCCTATGGACATACATTATAATTTCAAAGGTGAGATGGATAAAATTTCATTCTTGTTTTGACTGATTTTCAGAATCAAGGAGTGCCAGGCTTGTAGCTTTACATTTTACTACCTAATACCCCCTCTTCCCACTTTTCCATTATCATGTGGTCAATGACTTAAAAAAACAAACAAACAATCCACAAACCTCTAGGACACAGGACAGACAGGCTGTGCTGGAGAAAAGGGATAGAGACAGACAGACAGAGACACCTGTTCTTGAGGACTTCATCCACTAGTGTAGGAATCTAATCTCTTCAAACTAGGTTATAAAATCTCTTTAAGGGAGGGCCAAATTAATTAATTAAAGACTATAACATTATCTGTTGAAATAATAAATTAGCAAATATGATATTCATTGTGTTTTATGAATTTAGAGGGCAGAATTTTCAACACTGAAATTCACGTTCAAACTTTTTTTCTTGAAATTCACAGGCTACTTAGTGATAGTGTTCATGACTGAAATGTACTCTGTGTAGATTCCAATGTTATCAACATTATCATTCTCATGCTTGTCACACTCCTCCCTCTCCTTCTACCCTCCAACACCATTTTGATAAACATAAAGTTCTCTAGTCACCCCAGACACTCACTAAATCTGTCTTCATAGGAATAAGAGGGAGGGTCTTGCTCTTCCTATAGAGGGGGAAAAAAAGTCACAGTATCTTCATTAGCCAGTATTGTATGGAGCTTTCTTTCAGTAGTAAGTGGTGTTATGGAAAACAATTTTTTTTTTAAATTAGCAATATGATATAGAATACTTTTCTATGTATCTCCTTCCTCCCTTAACAGTATGGGAGCCAAATTAGCAATATGATATTGAATACTTTTCTAACTATATATCTCCTTCCTCCCTTAACAGTAACACAAAGCCATGAATGTTAACTTTATTTGTCCTTCTCTCTATAAGAAGTTAGTAAAACTATCAATCCACATGGCATTTAAAAATTCATATTAAAGTCATGATTTCATCAAAATATACCTCTTTTGTTCATGTCCATTTTTACTGTGCCCCCAAACTCTATATAACCTGAATGATAACACTAGGGTTCAAATGCTGTCCTAGTTGTTAGCTTCATACTATGCACCCCAAAAGATGTTAGTTAGTCTTAGGTCCTACAAGCTCTTATTTCATTAGAATAAAATTTATAGCAGTAACAACTAGAAGGTCTTAAAAGATTTTAAGTTTTGTTCCTGGGCAGTCACCTATGTCCAGGCTAATGGTATTCACCATACAGGAGTCCCAAAGCCCTTCGACCATGAAATGCTAGTGATGCTTGTTGGAATAGTATTAGGTTGAGCACAAGTATATAAGTAAGGTAGACCTATAAAACACTCTTAGCTGCAAAAATTAAAACTAAAACCTCTTCTCCCAGCATAAATGGGGTAAGTCACTGTAATATATGGATATGTAAAATCTACACCTGTATGTTCTTCAACCTTCTGATAAATTTAGAACATTGTTCTCTTTTGATGATCAAATGTACAAGTCAACTTGGAAATCAATTTTGTCTTACAGTGAACATTTTCCTGGGTCTATTATTTACATAAAGCAGACAATATCATCTCATTTTATGTTGAGGGAGATTAGATAAAGAACATGTAGTCATTATTTTAAAAAATACTTTAGCATTAATTAGATCTCACTAAACTCTATTTCATAGTGGAAATAGACGTTATTACTAATTAAATTATACTCATAAAATAGGCTATGACGTTTTATTCACATAAAATCAATGACAAAATCATTCATAAAAAATTAAAAAAAGATGTTATTTCTGAGAAATTTTATACTAGTTTGGCAAAAACACCTTCCATTTTATTATATAAAAAATTTATTTAATGTTTGTTTGTTTTTGAGAGAGAGGGAGAGACAGAGCATGAGCCAGGGAGGGGTAGAGAGAAAGGGAGACACAGAATCCGAAACAGGCTCTAGGCTCCAAGCTGTCAGCACAGAGCCCAATGTAGGGCTCAAACTCAGGCACTATGAGATCATGACCAGAGCCAAAGTCAAATGCTCAACCAAGTGAGACACCCAGGCACCCCCACTTTCTTTTCTATCTCCCTCATCTAATGTAACCAAGACTAGTTGATTAGTACTAGTTAGTACTGGTTACTAGTTAGTACTTAAACACAGAATCTGGTATATGCTTAATAACTGTTAAATGAAAGAAATACACAGTTCCTTTCGAAACCATTAGTGTGTCCGTATTATACTATGCTTCTGAAATGCTGAAAAACATACAATAGATAAATCCTATTTAGAACATTCAGCCATTCATTTCATTATATAAGAAGGAAAACAGAATATTCTCTTCTTGTGACTGGATAAACTTTTGGAGGTGGTGATATACTTCTCACAATATCAGTCATTTACTAAAATATAATGTTTAAACACAATCTGCCTTAATTATGATATAATTCTTTTCATGTATTTCATAAAATTAACTTTGTAAATTAATTTTGTAAATGTGACTCAAGTACACTAGAATCATGACATCCTGATGTTTTGTACCATGAGCAATTTGAAAAGACAAATTGGATCAAAGAATATATGAGTCTCAAGTATTTAAAAAAATTTTTTAATTTGAATATAGCTGATACATAGTCTTACATTAGTTTCAGGTGTACAATGTAGTGCTTTAACATCTCTATATGTTATGCTCTGCTCACCACAAGTATAGCTACAATCTGTCACCACATAAGGCTATTACAATATCATTGACTATATTCCCTATGCTGTACCTTTTATTCCCATGACTTATTCATTCTGTAACTGGGAGCCTGTATCTCCCTCTCCTAGTCACCCATTTGGCCCATCTCCCCTGCTTCCTTCCCTCCGGTAATCATCAGTCCATTCTCTGTATTTATAGTCTGATTCTGTTTCTTACTTTATGTTTTATTTTTCTCATGTATCACTGCTGACAGTTTTGCCAACTTGTATTTTTTTAAAATATTTTTTTAAATGTTTGTTTATATTGGAGAAATAGAGACACAGTGTGAACGGGGGAGGGGCAGAGAGAGAAGGAGACAGAATCTGAAGCAGGCTCCAGGCTCTGAGCTGTCAGCAGGGCTCGAACCCACGAACTGCAAGATCATGACCTGAGCTGAAGTCGGACACTTAACCGACTGGGCCACCCAGGCACCCCAAGAAAGTATTGTTCTTGAACAGAACTGTAGGATTCTTTGAAATTGAGAAGGCAACTTAAAAGACTCAATTGTACTACAAAGAAGGTTCTGAAATATGGGATAACAGTTTTGAGCAGTGGTTCTCAAACTTTTTGGTTTCTGGACCCTTTTACACTTTTAAAAACTATTAAGGAAGAAACTCAAAAAACTTTTTGTTTATGTGGGCTAGATCTATTGACATTTACCATATTAGAAATAAAACATAATTTAAGAAACATAATTTAAAATATTAATTTATTAAAATATAGATCTATTACATGAAGATCTATTGATATTTACCATATTAGAAATAAAACATAATTTAAAATATTAATATATTAGAAAAATAGATCTATTACATGCCTGTATAATTAACAAATTTTATGAAAAAGCTGTATTTTGTAAAACAAAAAATATACTAAGAAAAGTGGTACTGTTTTATATTTTTATAAACCTCTTTAATATATGGCTTAATAGAAACAGAAGCAGCTGAATTTTTATATCTGCTTGTGCATTCAATCTGTTGTAACTTCACATGGCATATACCCTCTAGAAAATTCTACTGTACATTATTAGAGTATGAAAATAAAAAGGTTAATATTTTCCCAGGATGATTTTGAAAACAGTTTTGACCTCAGTGACTTCCTGAAAAGTCTTAGGATCTCCAGGAGTCCCTGAACCATACTTTGAGATCTGTTAGCATGGAGGTTAAAACCACAGGTTCTAGATTCAGTGTTGCTGGGTCTGAATACCAGATCCTATTCTTATTAGCTATGCAAATTTGGTGATATCACTTAACTTCCCTGGGTATGAGAGGTATGAGGATCTTGTCATTTAAAATTTGCTGAGGCCAGTCATTTTACTAACATAATGCTAATGTCTAGCACAATCTGAAACATGTCTGGAGCATATGAGGTGCTCAAGTATTAGTGAATAAATTAATGAGTAACTATCCATATATATACAATGAGTGTATTCAGATTTCAACAGTAACACAATCCCTCTCTACTTTGAAATAGCACCAGGATGCGTAATGACTGCCAAGAACATCCAAATCTAAACAATTAACCATTGGTAGTTTAGTAGCCTAGGAAAAATATGTGATCACATGAAGGGGAGACAGTGTGGTAGTGATAGCTTAAGTGAAGACAGGATTGTTTAGTGATAATGTCTACAGATCTATTTGCAACCTGCAGTTTGGTTGGTCCTCTTTACTACATATGCCATATGGGGAAGTGGGAAGGAAGAAAGGAAAACCACTTTTATTAAGTGTCTACTTTATACTAGCCATTATTTTGAGAAGTAGGGATTTTTATTCCCAAGACACAAAGGGGAAACTAAGATTCAAGTAAGTTATATAACTTTACTTGTGGTTATACACCTAACATGTTTTTCCTACTATTTCTTGCAATGTCTCCAAACATCTCTCCAGAGTTCTAATTCCTTGCACACTATGTATCTTCAATGAATGTCTACAGAATGAAGATGGAAGATTGGATCTAATCCAAAGGAAATGGCTTATTAAAAAAAAGCAAAACCACATCACGGAAACATAGGAAGTCATGCAGCACAGCAGGTCATCATCACCAATGAGAGCCAATAGTTTTTCAGAATTCTTTAGAAGGCGGTTTATGTAGTGCCACAAGACTAATGAAAAAACACAGAATGACAGATTTGGTGAAGGAACAGAAAGAAGTATAAGACATGATTTTGCCTTTAACTTTGTTTTAGAGAAGAGGGATTCTTTGAGGACCACCGTTATTCCTGCTCAGCAAGTATTACATTAGTAACCTTTCTGACTCAGTGTATCCACCATGGCTCACAATTATGAACAAAGAGGCAAGAATGATTTTTTTAATTAAAATTTGTTTAATGTTTTTATTTTAGTTTTGAGAGAGAGAGAGAGAGAGAGAGAGAGAGAGAGAGAGAGACGGAGTGCTAATGGTGGAGGGCCAGAAAAGACAGAGACAGAATCTGAAGCAGGCTCCAGGCTCTGAGCTGTCAGCACAGAGCCTGACACAGGGCTTGAACTCACAAACCATGAGATCATGACCTGAGCCGAAGCTGGATGCTTAACTGACTGAGCTGACCCAAGAGCCCCAAGAATGATTATTTTTTAAAGACAAGTTATTAGGAGAATAATGATGGTTGTGATGGAAGGGACAATGGCTCAATTATATATAGTAAAAAACAGGAGAACAGACAGTCATAGGTATTATTTTATAAGAAACATTATCCGTCACCTATATAACCTGTTACGTTTCCATCAAGTTCACTCTTTCATTCAGTGTTTGCTGGGTGCCTGTCATTTTTCTAGGGACTAGATGTACAGAGATGAATAAGGCATGGTCCCTAAATATAAGGGGCTCACATCCTAAAGAAGGCCACAGATAAGGACAATTACCACAACATATGATAAATGCTTTTATGGCTTTGTGCCTTGAGCTAAGCCAATCTGGAGGAATATCTAATGCACACAGTTGTCACAGAAGGTGACAGCATTCCAGAGAAAGGAGAACAGTACAAGGGCCTAGAAGTACTGAAGGAACACAGCATGCTCAAAGAATGGCAAATAACTCAGTGAAGCCAGTGTCAGGTAGAATGAGGAGAGTACAGGACAGAAGGGGCTAGGTCCCTAAGGGTCTGGATTTCACCTTGAAAGCATGGGGAGTTCCTGGAGACTGATACTGCCCTAGCATCTTTGTCTAAAAGGCAGAGACATTCCAGAGAAAGTAGGAAGATAGAAAAGTCATCCAAATGACTTCTACATGATTCACATTGTGATGAAAGTGATAATGACAGCAGGAATAGGAGATGTTTGGGGAGAAGGTAAACGTTTACATTTCAGAAATGATGCATCCGAAAGAACCCACGAGATGTACAAGCGGCGATCCACAGATGGAAGACAGACATGAAGTTAAAGGGCCAGCGTATGGCCAATAATACAGCAGCAGGCTGTGTGCTGTGCCAGAGCACTACGGGGTCTGTGCCCTGAGGTGGGAGGACAAGATTACAGCACTCATGGCATTACGTAATTACGTGTTCACTTATTTCAGCTTCAAATATATATTAACTAATTTAAGCTTCCTACCAACACCACACATATATACCTTATTATGTATCTATATATACATAATTACCCCCATTTTACAGATGAGGAAATTGAAGTACAAAGACAATAAACATCTGTCTGTGCAAAGTCACACAGCTGGGAAGTAACAAAACTGGAATTTGAACCAGGCAGTCATTAGGCCTTATAGACCATGTTGTGCTACTGATGAACAGATAGGAAAAACATGATTTTTAGAGACATGTAATTAGTTTTTAAACTAATTTTTCTGATAATAAGAGTAATAATATTCAGAAACAATTCTGTTTATAAAAACATAATTTACTTCTAAATATTATATAAATGCTATAACATTTTGTGTAATAAAATGTAAATAAGAAAAGGCATATAATATCTTAAGGCAACTACTGTTCATATCTTAGTATATTTTCTTCCATTTTTTTCAATGACCTTCCTCTTATCCTTGAATAGGAAAGGTTTTAGCCTAGTTTTTGAAATTTAAGATAACATAACTATTTCCTCAGGGTATTAAAATTTCTATCCCATCATTACTTTAATGGCTATAGTATTTCTTCAAACCATTAATATACCTAACGAATGCCTTGGTGTCAGACATTCCTGTTGTTCTCCATTTCTCACTATTGTAAAAATATTGCAAAAAACATCTCTGATGATCTCAAAATAATATGCATAGTCAGATAGCAGTGGATAAAAATTATAAATAACACATAAGTGCAACTTTTTTGTAGAAACAACTTCTAACATAGATTCACATTTAACTTTAGTAGAAAATTATTTTAAAATCTAGGGGCGCCTGGGTGGCGCAGTCGGTTGGGCGTCCGACTTCAGCCAGGTCACCATCTCGCGGTCCGTGAGTTCGAGCCCCGCGTCGGGCTCTGGGCTGATGGCTCGGAGCCTGGAGCCTGTTTCCGATTCTGTGTCTCCCTCTCTCTCTGCCCCTCCCCCGTTCATGCTTTGTCTCTCTCTGTCCCAAAAATAAATAAAAAACATTGAAAAAAAAATTAAAAAAAAAAAATAAAATCTAATACAATGAAAAACAAAAAATACAGCAAAAAAGCAAATAGCTTCTTAATTTGAGCCATTATCTTTAAATTGTAATAGATAATTTGAAATGCATTAAAATCATACTGTTCCTTTGATTTGGACTGATAATATTTTCGTTTTTATTTCATTAACATACACACCGTTATTTTTTTCCAAAGTAAGTGAAATTCTGCCAGCCATTTTTCTGATATTATTTGAGTAAAATATTAGAGAAAGAAGTATAAGATACAAGACATTTAACAGCTACGTCAATACACCTGAACTTCCATCTTTTAACCTTATGTGTAAAGTATGTTGATATGCTGTGTATGACTCTTTTCTATTACAATTTGACATATTATGTAATTCTCAAAGCACCCTTGGTAGTTGCACTACTTCATACTTAAGAAATTGAAAATAATACTGAAAATTGGGACCACCCCCCAAATCAGACAACTCCCTTTCACCCCCCCCCCCCGCCAGTTACTTTGGCAAGTAATCTGGCTTACAAAAATTTCTCTCTCCAAAAATAAAAAATAGAATACTTTGCCACATCAACTTTATTTTTAATCACATAATGGAAAGATGAGTAAATTGTAATATCCATCACCAATAAGCCTTCTTTGAGTAAAGTATCAATTGACTCTGACCATAATTGATAACCTAAGCCAACAGTACATTCTGTTACAATTCCAGGTTCAAAAGGTTAATTATGGTCTGGCCACAGGCTCATCCGGAAACGTGAAACTGATTGCAGTAAGCCTTCCTGATGAAGATGTACTGCACATATTATAGGGGCATACTGACAAGTGATTGGAACCTCCAACATCAATGTAACAAGCAAGCATTAACCTTCACCGCGTCAATTTCACTGTCATTCTCACAGTTTATATCCTGCCAGGTCCTTTTATTTTATGAGAAAGAAAGTGTCTTATAACTGTATTGCCCTTGCAAAGGCAAGATTTCCCTCTTCATTCTAATGAATACAAAAATCAATAATGGTAAGTCAATTCAAACTATGTTATGAATTAACAATACCCAGGAAAGTTAAGAGGAGATTGGACTGATGATGAGAGTTATCATTTGTCACCAAAATCTTTAATTTGCATGTAGATTTACTGCCCAGTGCACAGGGCATTAGAAAAATATCAGCATCTTTTCCTTCCAAGCAGCACTTACACTGCTCCCTTACTTATAGGCCAAGAAAAGGAAATGGCAAGCTGAATTATAAGCATCTACTCACAAATAAAACCAATTTAGCGACTTGCATGGCTTGCACCCAAACTCACTGCCTGTCAGAGCAAGAAGAGGAACAGGTGTGTTCTCAAACAGAATTGTAGGACTAAGATATCTTCAATACAGCATAATTTCTGAACAGATCATGTGATAGTAACTAGCAAGAAAATTGTTCCTTTGATTTGGGCAAGAGAGAAGCAAAGTGATGTAACAAAATGAGCACTGGAATAGGAGGCTGACAAAATAATGGCTGTGTTCTTTACTACCTGGGTGGCCTTTTAACAAAACATTTAGCCTTTCTGGTCTCAGCTCTCTACCTGTGAAATAAGAACAATGATTCCTGCTTGGTTTGTCTCATGAAGCACAGGTTTTCAACCATGGCTGTACACCAGCACCACACTGAACTTAAACAACACAAAACAAAACAACAGAAGATACCTGGACCCTGCCCCAAGAAATTCTGATATAACAGGTTTAGGATGGGAGACCCAGGCATGGATATTTGTGGGGCACTGTCATTCAGAAAAACTTCTAACGTTACATTTTAAACTGTTTACTATGGAAATGTTCAAAAACATACAAACATAATAGGAATACTTTAATGAACCCCAGATACCCATTACCAAGCTTCAATGATTATCAATATTTTGTCAGTCTTGTATCATCTGTTCCCCAATCTGCCAACATTTAACAATTTCTGTTGGGAGTATTTTACAGCATATCCACGCTGGCATTAGAAAAAAAATTCCCTATGTGAGTATATTATACAGTCAGTATTGAGAACCACATGAGAATTTTGAAAATATTACAAATTACAAAAGAGTAACAACATAAAAAAAACCCATGCCCAAATGGATTATTAGGCTTAAGTATTTTTACTGAAATGGACTGATAAAGCTAGTAGAATAAAATAGTTCATGAATACCATTTCAATCATTTTTCTCCTTTGAACCAACTCATTCTCTCATCAGATATCCGAGGCCACAATAAAAAAAGCTCATTTCTTCCTTCATGCCCAGTATTTTTATCTTCACTCTCCTATCTTAATAGTTTCCTAAATGTCGCTCCTTCAACCTGGAAGAATTTACCCCCTCTTGACCCTCACCCCATACCTACCCAGCCATCTCCCATTTGGCCTCAAAACCCAGAACACATACCACCATGGTGAAGCCCACTGTCTCTCAGTGTCATCTATCCTGCTCCCCTCAAGCCCAAAGGAGGTGCCTCTCCTACAGGCTGTTGCAGCCTGTGTTTACCTCAGTCACAGCTTTATCCTGTCGGGTCTCATCATGAAAACCAGGATTGTTAAAGGGTAATGATTTCACAACACGTCTGGTCCATGAGAGGCATTCAAAATGCGAATGCTTGAGTTTCCAAAAATGAGGGTCCATCACTTACTTCATCTAGGAATCCAACGAAATATGCTCAAGGGTTTGGTCACTCAACTTCCTAAACAATTTGCCTCTGGCGGCTGCACCTCAATTGACTGCCTAAAGGCCAAGGAGAAGGGGTGATTGTTCAATAGAGAAAATACAGAGAAATGTAAGAGTGTATACATTTTTTCCCCAACAACACTCCCAACCTCAGAATAGCCTGCTGCTGAGAACCTTGGTTTCTGTATCAGACTAATACCTAGACTGAATGATCCTAAAATATACAGGTTTTTGCTACTCAAAGATCTAAAACAGAGGAACATTTTCAAGTAGAGAACACCTTTCTTTCCTTTCTGAAAGTTTTAAAGATACTCACAACATGCTAAGAAGCAAAGCTTATTAACCTATAATATATAATACATGCCCCCCACTTATATGAACACATCCCCTGGGATTATTCCCCAATGATTTTTCTTTGATTTAATGGACCACTGGGAAAAAGAAATGACTGTATTCAAAGATGATAATAAGAACAGTTGTAATAATAATTGCAATAACAACATCAACAATAATAGAAGCAACTAACTCTTAAGGAGCACTTTCTGTGTGTCAGTTATCATGCTAAGCATATTATCTCAATCCTCATAGCAGCGCTATAAACTAGGTATTATCTACACTCTGTGATGAAACTGAAGTTTAGAGAGCCAAGGAACTTGCCTAAAGAAAAAGAACTAGTAACTAGCAGTAAAGGGACTTGGTTTGTCTAACACAGTTCGGGAGGAAAGCAGTAGAGAGAGAGAAACAAAAAAAGGAACTAACATGATTCAGATTTCTTTCCACTGGTTACTACACTGGTTACTGGCTATACCAATTTCAACACTGGATGCAGAAAATCTCTAAAACAAACTTCTTCAAAAGCTCCTTGAAGCACAAGGTAATAAAGTCTTTGATATAACATCAGTTTGCAAAATGAGATATGAAGTCAAGAATCACAAATTTTAATTGAATGGTCACAATTTATGTAATATAATCTATTGCATAATGTAATCTAAAACCATCATAACTGCTTTTGTACTAGGATATGAATCTCTAAAAGTTCTAAAACATACTGAGAATTTTCACTAGTGTCTCAGAAATAAGTTATCACAACTGCTCTTCTTCTACCCACCATTCTTTTGTTGATAAGCTAGCCTTTAAGGAAGACAGTGAAGAATTTAGCCCCTCCTTTCAGATGCAAAATTTAGGCCCTATCCTGGTGTCATTATTATTTACCTAAAATTACTCTTTCTTTATAAATTGCAACATTTCCTCCAAGTACTCAGAGTGAAATTTGTAATTTCTTATCCTATCAAACCTGTACCTGTTCTTTTTAAGATTTTACCTTTTTATAGAAAATCTCTCTCCTCATCTGTGGTGTATTACTTCTCTTTAGGGGCGCCTGGGTGACTCAGTCAATTAAGCGTCTAGCTCTTGATTTCGTTCAGCTCAAGTTATGATCTCACGGTTCATGAGATCCAGCCCCACACTGAGCTCTGTGATGAAAGTGCGGAGCCTGCTTGGGATTCTCTCTCCCTGTCTCTCTGTCCTTCCCCTGCTTGGGTGCATGCCTCACTCTCTCCCAAAATAAATAAATAGTAAAAAAAAAATACTCCTATCTGCCAACAACAATCTAATTTGCACATTTTATTCTACCTGTAAGTTTGGGCCTCCTAAATACTTATTGCCTATACAACAAAATAATTCAGCATCCTTACAAGATATTTTCCTCCTCAGGTTTCTTCTTACTTCACACCCCTTGCCAAAAATAACACCTTCAGTTCAATGACTTCATTAGTGACCTCTGCTTCAAATCAGTTTTGGTAGAAGACAGGCAAAAATAAGTTAATAAATATGATATATCAACACTTAAGTCTCTTTCCTCAAAGGATAAAAGGCCACTAATACTGTATAATCATAAAGAACATAACACTTTTCATTCATGATCGGCAAATTCCTTTTACATGCATTTCACATGATTTTATCTGATCTTCATTCAGTCCACTGAAATAGAAAAGGCAGTTAACATGCCTATTTTAGACTGGAGAAAACTAAGGCTCAGAAAGCTTATGACCTACAAAGGATAACTGGACTACCAAAACCCTTTTTGAATTTCCATGCATTTCTTTATCAGCATCAACAATGGATTTCCTTTGGTAGGGGCTATAAACCTAATACCACATGGAAAGGATACTGGACTTTCTTTTTATTTATAGCCAGTAATGTCTCAGAGAAGTTCAACTTTAAGATGATAAAAACAGAAAGACTCACACAACCATATAAATAAAGTCTATATGGTCCATGTCAGCTCCAACCATAACCTTCTTTTCTCCATGAACCATTCTAAACATGATTAAACTCATCATAACAAGTACATCAAGGGGATAGAGAGTTAAGAAAACAAAATGGAGTAAAATAACAAACCTCCATGGCATTATGAACTATTCAGTAAGAACGGACTTGGAATTCACAAAGCTGAGGGGTTAACAGATTCTGAAAAAATAAAGGAAAGTAAAATGAAATGGTCACTAGGAAAAGAAAAGTAGGGACAGAATACAGAAAATTTGTCAATGTGAGTAAAGTAGAATCAACAATCTGATAGTGTACGAAGTGACTATACTCCTCTTGGGTATATTGAAGATAGCAACATATACCAAGATCAGCAAGATAGCAAACATCCACAAATTCTTCTATGTAAAGAGGGCATAGTTCTGAAAGATCAGAAGAATTAGTGTTGGATGTCAGGCTTAGATGAGATCAATATAAAGTTAACAGCCTAGAGAATCTGATGAAGCATTTTGCTTTCAGATGCCTAGAGAAGTTCTATGGTTATTCATTCAAAGGATCTGTTTCTAAGGAAGAGAGAAACATTGGGAGGATCCACAAAGGTACAAACCCACCTTAAACTCAGAGATCATTATATAAACATGACAATGACGACGATGATGATAATAATGAGAACATTAAAAACAAAAGATTCAATTTATAGAACAATTACAGAGTGCTAGCCACTTGGACAGTTATTTTTCAGGCATAATCACCAGTCCTCATGATAACTTTGCAACACAGGCATTACTGGCCTGATTTTCACTAGACAAAATGTAACACAGTTGAGTTCATCTAGTTCATTCAGTGACTTGCCTGAGGCCAAAATCTCTCATCACCTAACATACAATTAAAAACCATATGAGTGCTGGCTGCCACCATCTAGATTGGGATCTGATGACTATTATCTTCCATTAAATAAAAAAGAACAAGGCCTTGCAATAGAGTTAGCTGGTTCTTTCATTCCTTGGTCTGTTTTGGAACCTACTGCATAGCTAACACATGCTAAGATATCTCATATGCTGGTAAACTGCACTTTCTTTCAAGGCAATGGACTTTACACCTTTAAAACAGTTTTTCACACCTAATGACTACTTTTCACAATATACTTTTTAAACTAAAATAACATCAGCTACCATTTATGGAGCAACTTACCATGACCCAGGACTGTGTGTAGTATGTATATTACCTCTAATAGCAGAGATCCACGTCTCTATGATTATAAAACCAGGGATTTTTCCAACTTATCATCCTGGCTCAAGCTCAGCTTTGATTTAGTCTGTACTACTTTACTGCTGAAAGCACTAAATTAGACTGCTGCAGAGAGGGATTATTGCTGCAAGTGAAACAGGGCATGACACACATTTCATCTGATTAGATTGCTAGGCTGCATAAGAAGTAAAGTGAAAATAACTAATAAATTTCCATAGCCATTTAAAAAATACAGAACTGTTTTGGGTTCATGAAAATTACACAGCCATTGTGACTATATTTGTCCTTTGACACCAAAATGATATATTAGAAAGTGACAATCAGCAGGTGCTTCTCCAGAAGTTCACCTCTTACATAAGCTATCCCACACAACTGGGTTCTTGGTGTTAATTTTTGTAGGGAGGAATCATTCCAAGGCATTACAAAGGCAGTGATTTCTTTTCCAGTAACAATTCAGCTATGACATCGTGTGTGTGATTTGGTATAATTATCAACTTAGTAAACATAAGTAGCTATCTAATATGTGCTAAACTGTAATAAATACTGGAAGAGATAACAAATTAATAAAGTAGAGCTTATAACCTCAAGCAGCTGATAGTCCACAAGGGTCAAGGCCATATATAAACCTATCTTGACTTTCCACGATATGCAGAATAATGTATTTCTATCTGTTATGTAACCTATTTGGAGGACTAAATCACAGCTGCAAGGACTTAGAAGATGGCAGAAAAAAGGGGTGGCAGGAAGTTGACTTTACAATATACCGGTCTGGCTCTGTGCTGACAGCTCAGAGCCTGGAGCCTGTTTCAGATTCTGTGTCTCCCTCTTTCTCTGACCCTCCCCTGTTCATGCTCTCTGTCTCAAAAATAAATAAATGTTAAAAAAAATTAAAAAAAAAAACCAATATACCTGTCTTCCCACAAATTCAAAGACACAAGTAGAGACATTACACACAAATGAGTACTTTCCATTACACAAAACCCAAACCAAACTAAGTATCAGCAGGTGTTCACTAAATGCCAAGCACTGAGTTTAAGGAGTAGAGGTCAAAGATGAATAACAATTCTTCTTAGGGCATAAGAAGCTCCTGGTAGGGTACACTTCAGAATCCTCAACCACTGCCACTGTGGGGCTGGAGAACAAGCTGGGCTTCCTAGGTTTTTTAAGAAGCTGAGTGAACTTCGAAATCATCATGCTGCTATGATGTCAAAAATGTCTCTTTGCAAAAATAAATGTAGGTGGCAGCTCTAGAATTTTTCCAGCTAGACAGGAACCTTAGCAATAATCCAGTACAAACCCTCATTTTATAAATAACAGAGTATGGTCCCACAGCTAATTGGAGGTAGAGCCTTATACCTGGTTAATCCTAATGGCTGGGAGAGAAGTCTCGGCAAATCTCTTTTATCTTAGTTTATGATGATGACACTATTATAAAAGGTGACTATTTATTATGGAAGTAAATACGACATTATAGACCATCAGTCACAAATTGGGAACATTTTTGTTTTAAGAGTCACTTCAGTAGAATTTGTCTATGTAGTCATAGATCAATTTGGCTGAGTATTTTTAGATCTTCGACATAATTTGAAGATTCACTCAATATATTATTGGGGAGTTCACTAAATGCCAAATGTAGAGCTTACAGACCAGAGATCAAAGTATTTACTCTGAGAAATCTCAGAACTTAAGAAGTTCCTGATGGTGTGCAGGCCAGTCTTGTAAGTGTGTAATATAATTGCTGCAATAAAAGAATGTACAAGGAGCCATGAAAAAAGAAGAAAGCAATACCAATTTGGGGGAAAATAACTCCTGTTTTGGTAGAAATTGCTGTTATTAAATCATTTCATAAGGTATGAAAATAATTTTACATAACTTAACAATGAAATATTCAAATTTAGACTTTGCCAAGAAAAGAGTAAATTTATGTTTTCTTTAAAAGGAACAAATGTATATTGGTAAGACCAACACAGACAGAATCACAATTTACCAGTACTTAACGTTAAGTACAATTTTGCAGCAAAAAATTTGTGTGTGTGTGTGTGTGTGTGTGTGTGTGTGTGTTGGTTACTGTAATTTTTTGGGTACCAAGTCATATTTTCCCACTGACTTCAACAGGTTTAAAACATGTTCTTGGTCAAGATTTCTGGTCCCCAAAACAGATGTTAACAAAATGAACCATTAAAGATCACCTCACCAAAATAAAATATTTAAACATAAAAGCCTATAGTAACCAACGGAAAATATAAAAGCAAAGTAACTGGGAAATCACTTTGTATTGAACAAGAGGACTGAAAGTTCAAAGATACATAAGAAAAGGAACTGGACTAAACAACACTATGTACTGAAAAGACCTCTCTTCACTTGTTTACTCATTGATCACTGTCATGCTGGGGAGGCTAGTGTCTTTGAAAACGGACATGTTTGTTTGATAACAGGGGCAAGGATGAAAACTGTGAAACAGTGATTGAATAAATAAACTCAGCAGTACTTATTTCCCTTACAAGTTATATACCTGGGCATACCCCAAAGGTCACAGTGTAAGGATTTGAGGTTATACATCCAACTCAAGTAACAAAAACTTGTATTGGCAAGATACCTAAATAAATTACTGTCTGCCAAAGTAATTATTTAGGAGTTCAAAGACTTTCGTATGTTATCTCAAATATTTCTCACAATAATCCTGTGTGGTATGTGCTAGTATCCCCAATCTGCAGATGAGAAACCTGGGGCCTCAAGAGGATATGTGACCTTCTGATTTACATGACCAGAAAATTAGGGGGAAGAATCAGACTAGAGTGAAGGAGTCCTGATTTCTTTCTTTCTTTCTTTCCTTCTTTCTTTCTTTCTTTCTTTCTTTCTTTTTCTTTCTTTTCTTCCTTCCTTCCTTTCTTTTTCTTTCTCTTTCTTTCTTTCTTTCCTTCCTTTCTTTCTTTTTCTTTCTTTTTCTTTCTTTCTTTCTTTCTTTCCTTCCTTTTTCTTTCTTTCTTTCTTTCTTTCTTTCTTTCTTTCTTTCTCTCTTTTTCCTTCCTTCCTTCCTTCCTTCCTTCCTTCCTCCCTCCCTCCCTCCCTTCCTTCCTTCCTTCCTTCCCTTCCTTCCTTCCTTCCTTCCTTCCTTTCTTTTTAATGTTTATTTATTTTTGAGAGAGTGAGTGAGGCAGAGAAAGAGGGAGACACAGAATCCAAAGCAGGCTCCAGGCTCTGGTTAGCCCAGAGCCCGATGCTCATGGGGCTCAAACCCATGAAACACAAGATCATGACCTGAGGGGAAGTCGGAAGCTTAACTGACTAAGCTACCCAGGAGCCCCTCAGAGGAGTCCTGAGTTCTACTACACTCTCATTTTAGAGGTCCCAAGTCAGTGTAAATTTGAGTAAGGGGGAAAGAAGACTGCAACTTTTGATCCTCAAGTTCAGGTGTTTCTTACAATTTTCCTATACTGAGCTTGGGAACCAGCCTTGCATCATCATTCAACTCTTTCCTACCAACTCAGGAACTGGTTACCCAATCAAACTGATCGATTTACTCCTTTATCAAATACAGAATTAGTCACCGTGTGCCTGAAAACGTCAGGCTCAAAGAGAACACAAAAAAAATGGCTGATTGGTCATTCCTTGAGTCCCACCTCTAGAATACCTGTTGTAACAATGTTTTATGTTTTCTCATATGAGAAACAAAGGTTACATCACTCTACTTGAGGCGAGCACAAGTCAGGTGAACAGAAAGTACCACCAATGCAGACAAGACCACTAGATACTAGAAAAAGACTTGCTTTGGAGGAAGGAACATTTAAAAATCCTACAGCAAAAATTACTTTAAAGATTGTTTTGTGAGTTAAAAGTACATGACAGAAAAAATTACCTCAAGTCCAAATTCTATGCCTAAGGAGCTGCAGACAGCTTTGGGGTTAGCAGGAACCTCAGGGCATTTAGTTTATTTCAATTTCTTTTTCTTTTCTTTCTTTCTTTCTTTCTTTCTTTCTTTCTTTCTTTCTTTCTTTCTTTCTTTCTTTCTTTTTTCTTTACCGTTTATTCATTTTTGAGAGAGAGAGGCAGAACACGAATGGGGGAGGGACAGAGAGAGAGGGAGACACAGAATCCGAAGCAGGCTCCAGGCTGCGAGCTGTCAGCACAGAGCCCCATGCGGGGCTCAAACTCAAGGACTGTGAGACCATGACCTGGGCCAAAGTCAGACGCCCAACCGAGCAGCTCAGGCGCCCCTGTTTCGGTTTCTAAATAAGGCATGGAGGACTACAAAAGCTCAGTGAGTGTTTTCCAAAACCAGGGACCGCACCCTTTATCTGATAGTATTTGCATTCAATGTATCTAATATGTATTACAATAAGCTGGTAAAGATCTGTTTTCTTTTAAAAATTCCAATTGATTAACTGAAGTAATGTGTCCTTAAATCCAAATTCATAACAAATCAGGAGGTTTTGTGTGAAAATCTTTATTTACCAGTATGTTTCATGATGACTACTGTTTTGGAAAAAACAAAAACAAAAATTAAGCTGGTATTCTTAGTTTGAATTAGGAAGAATTTTTCCAAATTATGTTACTTTCTCCAAGATAACAGCTGCACGATGATATGTATACATCAATTGCATACCTGGAAAGTCAGCTATTGCATAATGGTAACAGTTCCATGTTTTAAAGTAGTATTTAGAATAGAAGTAGTTTTTACAATAAAATCCACAATTCTATACCTTGAAACAAAGGACACTGCACGACATGCTTGGTTAATATTTGAACACTTGCATCAGATTGAGCTTATTGTGAATATACTGCTAAATGCTATATCAATCTAATATCTTATAAATCATTCATGAAAAACAAATCTGCAGAGTATATTGGGAAGCAGTTCTCAACCCATATCCCTTTATTCAATGACCATGGTGTAGCACTTATCCTCTTATTAAATGATGTGGAAATCTGTCATTTAAGTCAGTTTTACTGACGGAGGGAAAAGAGGAAAGAAAGAAAATAAGAGATTCCACTACTAAAGAAATAGAGTCAAAGGTGAGCACACCTATTGAGTGCCTGTCCTCCCAGATGCAGCTGGAAGAGTGGAAAAAGCATAAGCTTCAGACTCTATGGACTAGGGTTTTAAATACCAGTTATGTCATGAGTTAGATGACCTTAGGCCTCAATTTCGTCATCTATAAAATGAAGTCATATGAGCTACCTCAACATAGCAAACAGCCAACGCCCAGGAAGACGGAGGTGCTCAATAAATAACAACTGCTATTACTGTGTTGAGGAAAAGTTTGGCATCTCAACTGCACATAAGACAAAAACAAAATGGTGAGAAATGGCCATCTTTTTTCATACAAAAATGCCCCAAAAGGCTCTATATTACCACGGGCAGTCATAGACAATTTCTTCCTTATAATAATGATGAAGAGTGTTTTATGCAGAATGTTCTATTTGCAGCAGTGATTCATTGTGTGCATGGAAAAAATTGCTGACACGTTGAGAAGATATTTTCCCGTAAAAGGTTGAAGTCCTTAAGCAGCAAAAAACACCAACGTCCATCATCTTTAAACCCTATTGATTTCTGGTGAAGATTTAAAAGGCTGTTTACTTATTTCCCATCATTTCTGTCAGAGCTGTAACAGTTCTCTTCCCACTGAATAAACCTCTCATGATCCTCCTGGTGATTAAGGTCAGACAAAATGTCAAACTCCTAATGCTAAGTGCTTTCACATTAAAAATTCATATCAAATCACCAAGTAAAATCCAAACAAGAAGTCAGACATGTAAACAGTTCACAAAAAAAGAGTTGCAGTGACCATTACAGAATATAGGTACAGTGTAGATGTAAAGAAGAAGGAAAAAAAGGCTTGGCAACAGGTCAGAAAACTACACCCTTCTTCCTGGCATCTTCACTGTCATTTCCTATTTTAGAATTGGTGGCCATGTTGGACTTAAGTGGTGTGTGTGTGTGTGTGTGTGTGGTCACTTCAAATCATTAGCAGCTATTTGTTTATACAAGTTCAGCATGGTCTTTTGTTTTACAGCAGGGAGCATGAGTGGAGAGAGTGTTTGCTCAGTATGTGAAATAACCATTGCTAAGATCTTCCTGTAGGCATGGTTGGATCATTGGATCGGAAGGTGAAAGAAACAGTATCAGGATCTGGTCTCTCTCCATCTCTTAGTGTTTCTCTTCACTCCTTTTATTCACTAGCAAGCTGGCTTTCTGAACACTGTAGCCCTTAACAGCTCAAGACTTTGAGTTAGCCAGCTACAAATTCGGTGGAAAGAAAGTTGCCTTAGTCAAACAGTTTCAACAGGTCTCAGAATTTAAACTTCATTTACCTGAACTTGGAGTAGTTCACATACTCATATTAAACCGGTAATTGTGGCCAGGAGAGTAGATCTGATTGGCCAGGCCCATGTCATGTCTGCATTGCTGAGGCCAGGAAATGGGGTCAGTTTCCCATGGACTGAGATAGCATGGGATTTACTTGATAACAATGATGATAACAATAACTATAAACAAGTTTATTTTCTGATGAACTAACAGGAAATTTTAGCTAGTAGTACTGACTTTGGGCAAGATATTTTACTTCTTGGATCCTCAGATTCTTTATCTTTAAAATAAGGATGATAGAACCTACATTACAGAGACTAAATGCATAGGTAAAGCACCTAGTTTTGTATCTAACTCATAGAAAGTACTCACTTTCCATGTAGAACTAGACTAAATAGAAGACGTGGTGATACTTGCAACTCAAGTGTCATATCTATTATGTAAGGAATACCCATGAAGCAGGTCCCTAGTTAAGTCTGCCACGTTTTTCATTTCCATACTCCTTCAGATAAACTCTTAGCCAGAGTCTCAGGAAATATTCAAGAGAAGAAAATGAAGCATTCACAATACTCGAGTAAGTATTCTACTTATCAATTAAGCAAAAGTCTCAACTTACATGCTTTAATGACTAAATACACATAACTTCTTAGTTCTCCTGAAATCCATGACAAGAGCCTTTCAAATGCTATGGCTCTAAGATAGTACAATTCTCTGAGGTCATTACCCATACAAAGAATAAAGTACACAGAGAGGAATGCCAGGTCCACAGAACCACGAATGACAAAATAACCAACTGCACCATTATAGGAAAAATGTATATATACTAAATTTATAATATACCATATTGTTATATATTTAGAACTAAAGTAAAGACAAATTTTGTCTTCACAGCACAAAAACTGATGGTATATCACATATCCCTTTTTTTGTAGGGACAGGAATTTGAAAGAAGAGTTCATTTTGAGAGATTAAAATCCCAGAAGATGTCTTGATATCTCTTCCGTCAACCACAACAGTTTTCCTACTCAAATGTTAAGGTGGCTTTAACTTCCCTTAAACAGTTATTCTCTTGGGTTAAACAACACTTTATTTTATAAATGTAAAAACCACTGAGGAAAAAGAGGACTTTTTTTTTTTTAAGAAACGACTGTAAACAAAGTCATTACACAAACAACTAACTAGGAAAAACTAGTGACAAATGACAAAGAGCTCTTGTAAACTGGTATAAAAGAAAGACAAAAATCAGATAGAAAAATGGACAAAGAATATAACTAGGTTGTTTACACATGACACATGGAAAATAAATACATGAAAAAATTCATTATTACAGAAATTCTCTGGAAATATCAGTGAGATAACATTTTTTACTTCTAAGATTGGCAGAGATGAACATGACCTAATATCTGTCAAGCTGTATATGAACAAAAACTCTCAGATACTATTGGTGGTCTTCAATAATTATTAAATGATTAATTATAAATAGATGAAAAATTCCCTAATCGCATATAGGAAAACAACTCATAAATATTACAGCAGGTATAGAAAAGGCAAAGATGGTTTGATTTAGCACAATACTTTTGGAGAGCAATTGGCAATTAGTATCAAAATTTTAAATGTATATATTCTTTGACTTAGCAATTCCTCTTACATAAGTCATCTTACAGCATTTATGTATTGAGCAAATAGCACAAATATATAAATATATAACTATAAGGATGTTCACTGTAGAAATATTTATAAAAGAAAAAGGAAGCACCTTGATTATCCAGTAATTAAACTGGATAAATAATTTACTGTACATGTGTACAACAGAAGTATAGTACACAGATACTATTTGACAATTAAAAATATTGGTGATGTAATCCACATGTACTAATACAGAATGATGTTCAAGAAATATCATGTGGGAAAAAAATCTGTAGGATTTTATACATATGTGATTCCATTTGTATGAAAATAATAACAAAGACATACACAAATACTTGCATATACATATGAATAAAAGGAATATAATTGAGGATATTATATTGGGAGGGAATTAGTTTACTTTTCATTTTTCCCTTTGTCTTTTTCAAAATGATTTTAAAATTATTACTATTATTTGTAAAAATAAAACCAGTGAAAACAATGAAATGTCCATCAACAGAAGAATGGATATACAAATTGTGGTATATTCATACAAGAGAATACCACCTCATAATTAAAAGGAAAGAATAATCGACTGTTTGCTTGTCAATGTAAAAGAATCCAAAAACCTTATGTTGACTGAAGAAGTATGAGATTTAAAAGAGCACATATTTTGTTTCCATTTATATAAAGTCTAAAAACAGGTAACACTAATCTATAGTAATAAAAATTAGAAAGTGTTCACCTTGTGGGCTGGGGGAGAGGGACATTGACTGGAAAGAGAAATGAGGAAATTTTCTTGGGTAGTGGTTACCCTTATGCATACATTTGTCAAAATGCATCAAATCTGTTCATTTTATTGCAAGTAACTTATACCTCAAAGTTTAAAATGGTTGCTACAACCACATCTGTAAGAAGATAACTGACAAACACAGTCTACAACTTGGAAATGACTCCAGCCACTTCTCCTGACAGAAAAGTGTGCATCAGACAGGCAATGATAGACAGTAGAGAAGAAGAAAGTGCAAGAAAAAGAAAAAAAAGGAAAAGCCATAAGGTGGGAGACTCAGCAGAGAGAACACCAAGGAGGAAAGTAAACACAGATTCAGGTAGGTAGACAAGAGCTCATATGCAGAAAGGAGATGGACCGAGGAGCTACAAAGAAAGAAGGAAGAAAGTACTATAAGGAGAAAAAAGAATTGGAAAACACAAAGGAGAAGGGTTTAAGGGATAAAGCTATCCTTGACTACTACTGATAGACACTGCTAACACCAAGATGAAATTGTTTCATGCTGATGACATGATCTTGTACCTAGAAAAAGAACCCACTAAAAACTATTAGAACTAATAAATGAGTTCAGCATAGTTACAGAATAAAGGTCAAAGTGAAAAAAAAATCAATTTTATTTTTACAGCAAAGAGTAAAACACAAATGAAATTAAGAAAAAAAAATCCATTTACTATAGCATCAAAAAGAACAAAATACTCAGAAATAAATTTAACAAAAGAAGTGTAAAACTTTTATCTGCATACTACAGAATATTATTGAAAGAAACTAAAGACCTAAATAAAGAGAAAGACATCCTATGTTCACAGACTGGAGGACAATATTGTTAAGGTGACAATACTCCCCAAATTAATCTATAGATTCAGTATGCTCCCTGTCAAAAATCCCAGCTTCTTTGCAGAAATTGACAAGCTGATTCTAAAAATCACATGAAAATCCAAGGGATCCAGAGTAGCTAAAAGAGTCTCAAAAAAGAACAATTCCTTCTCAATTTCAAAGTGTACAACAAAGTTACAGTAATCAGGACCATGTGATACTGGTATCAGGACAGACATACAGGTCCATGGAACAGAACTTAGAGTATATAAATAAATCCTCACATTCACAGTCAGATCTAAAGATACATACAGACTGAAAGTGAAGTGGTGAAAAAAGATTTTCCATGCAGATGGAAGAGAAAAAAAAGGCCAAGGTAAATACTTATATCAGACAAAATACACTTTAAAACAAAGACTGTAGTAAGAGACAAAGAAAAGCACCACATAATGATAAAGGGATCAATCTGGGGCACCTGGGTGGCTCAGTCGGTTGAGTGTCTGACTTTGGCTCAGGTCATGATCTAGCAGGTTCTTGAGCTTGAGCCCTGCACTGGGCTCACTGCTGCCAGTGTGGAGCCCGCTTCCTCTGTCCCCCCCACCCCCACCCCTCCCCTGCTTGCACGCTCTCTCTCTCTCTGCTCCTCCCCTGTTCGTGCTCTCTCTCTCCCTCTCTCTCTCTCTCTCAAAAATGAATAATAAAATATTTTTAAAAATAAAGGGTTCAATCCAACAAGAGGATATAACAATTGTATATTATCTATGCATCCAACATAGGAGTACCTAAGTACCAAAAGCAATTATTAACAGACATAAAGGAGAAAAATGACAGTAATACAATAATAGTAAGGGACTTTAACATATCACTTAAATTAATGGATAGACCACACAGAAAATCAACAAGGAAAAGGTGGCTTTGAATGACATATTAAAGCAGATGGATCTAACATATATATAGAACATTCCATCCCAAAACATCAGAAACCATATTCTTTTCAAGTGCACATGGAACATTTTCTAGGCTTTAGAACAAGAGTCAATAATTTCAAGAAGACTGAAATTATATCAAGCATCTTTTCCAACCACAATAGTATGAAACTAGAAATCAGTTACAAGAAGAAAACCTGAAAAAAACTGCACAAATACATGGAGGCCAAAAAAACGTGCTACTAAACAACCCATGGGGAAATCAAAAGATACATGAAGACAAATGAAAATAAAAACACAACAGTCCAAAATCCTTGGGACACAGTAAAGGCAATTCTAAGAAGTAAGTTTATAGTGACATAGGCTTATTTCTCAAGAAATATGAAAAATCTGAAATAAACAACTTAATCTTATACGTAAAGGAACTAGAAAAATTAGAACAAAGTCCAAAGCTAGAAGAAGGAAGGAAATAATCAAGATTAGAACAGAAATAAATGAAATAGAAGAAAAAAAACAATAGAAAAGATCAGTGAAATCAAGAGCTGGTTCTTTGGAAAGATAAACAAAACTGATAAAACTTTATCCATACTCACCAAGAAACAAAGAGAAAGGACTTAAATAAATAAAATCAGAAACGAAAGAATAAAAATAAGAACCAACACCATAGAAAAAAAAATTAAAAGAGAACACTACGAAAAATTATATGCTAACAAATTGGACAACCTAGAAGAAATGGATAAACTACTAGAAACCAAAAATCTTCCAAAACTAAATCAGGAAGAAACAGAAAATTTGAACAGATTGATTACTAGTATGTAACTGAACTGGTAATCAAAAACTCCCAACAAAAAAACTGCAGGACCAGATGGCTTCACAGGTGAATTCTATAAAACATTTAAAAGAGAATTAATACCTATTGTTCTCAAACTATTCCAAAAAATACACGAGGAAGGAAAACTTCCAAATTCAATCTGCAGTCAATTGATTTTCAAGAAGAGTGACAAGGGGAAAGCACTCTTTTCAACAAATGGTTCTGGGACAACTGTGTATCCTAGCACAGAAGAAACGCAAATGAATAAAACTGAACCTTTGCTTCACACTATATACAAAAATAAATCAAAGGCCTAAATGTAAGAGCTAAAACTACAAAACTCTTAGAAGAAAACACGAGAGTATATTTTCATGACCGTACATTAAGTAGTCATTTCTTAGATATTAAAAGCTCAAGCAACAAAAGAAAAAATGAGATAAAACTGGACATCACCAAAATTAAAACCTTTTATGCTTCAAAGATACCATCAAGAAAGAAAAAAGACAATCCAAGAATGAAAAGTACCTGCAATCATGTATCTGTCTAAAGACTTGTATCTGGAATATATAAAGAACAGTTACAACCCAATAATAAAAAAATAAATAACCCAATTAAAGATGGGAAAAGATCTGAATGCATATCTATCTAAACAAGATATAAAAAATGTACAATGAGCCTATGACAAGATGTTCAATATCATCAGCCATCAAAGCCCACAGTAAGATACCACTTCACACTCAAAGGATGGATAGACTAAAAAGGACAGGTAAGAACACATTTTGGCAAGGTTTTGGACAAGTAAGAATCCTCATACACTGCTGCTCAGGTGCAGCCACTTTGGAAAACAGACTGGCAGTTTTTCAAAATTTTAAACACAGAGTTGTAATATGATGCAGCAATTTAACTCCTAGATATATTCCCAAGGGAAGTGAAAATATATATCTACACAAAAACTTGCATGTGAATGTTCACAGCAGCATTATTCGTTTTTTTCCCCACAAACCCTTCTGCCCACCCCCCAAAGCAGCAGTATTCATAATAGCCAAAGAATGGAAACAACCCTAATGACCATCAACTGATGAATGTATAAATAAAATGTGGTATATTCATAGAAAGAAATATTATTCAACGATAAAAAGGACGCACTGATACATGTTACAACACGGATGAACCTTGAAAACAATTATGCTAGATGAAATAAGTCAGTCACAAAGAATCACATATTATGTAGATTTCATTTATATGAAATATCCCAAATAGGCAAAGGTACAGAGACATAAAGTAGATTATCAGTTGTGTAGGGCTGGGGGCATGGAAGCTTAACGTGACAGCTAAGGAGAGTGGTGTTTCTTTTTAAGTGATGAAAACTATTCTACAATTGATTGTGGTGATAGATGCACAATTCTATGAATGTATTAAAAGCCAAAAGTCAATGAACTATATACTTCAAATGGGTGAATTCTATGGTATGTGTTATCTTTTTTTTTTTACATTTTTAAAATGTTTATTTATTTATTTTGAGAGAGAGAGATGGGGGACGGAAGGGTAGGGAGTGGGGAAATGAATTTACAGTCTGAAAACAAAACAGGACTTGGTCCCATTGTTTTGATTTACTTTTAGCCATATTTCACTTAAGTTGAAATTTTAAAATAATGTGGAAGGTAGTCATGAAATTTTTATACCATAGGAGGGTCATGGGTTTAAAAAGACTGAGAAATACTAGGTCAAAATCCTCTCCTTCCCTGGTTCTTTTGGCAAACTGGTCCTTGAAGATGCAAATTAAGTGTAATTTCTTAAAGCTTTCCCCATCTCCTCCAAGTTGTCCAGCAGCACTTCATGAATTCTTTGGTATTCCAGCACTAGAAATTCAAGGCCTTGAGTGGTAGTTTTTATACTTTATCCACAGGAAGATATTTAAGTGGTAAGACCGTTAGTTTTTGCAGGTGCCAAAGTAAGAAAAGACTACTGAACTAATAACCTCTGTATTAGATAATCTGATGTTAATTTCTTTAACTTAAAAGAAATGTGACCAATATTTAGTTGATAATAATGTATGAGCATATTCTTATGAAGCTCCTCTCTTAGACTATGGCTCTTCAGTGGTAAACATTGTATTTTATTAGATGGAAATAGAATTTAGGTACGAAGAAGAGATTCTTAGAGATTATTTCACTATGTTACAACCTGCTGAGATTGAAAGTCTTTTTACCTTGGAGTCCCAGACAAGGAACCATAAGAGGATTTATGTTATATTTTCAATAAGGTAGCTTATGCAAATATACTATTATAACTTACAAGGATGAGATAGTTGTATTTTATACACATGGAGATTAAAGTAACAAAAATGAATAAGAAGCAGAGCTGGGACTCAAACCAACAGCTGGTTCTGGAAACTACATAAACTGCCATTTTGCAAAGGAAACGTCTTAAAAAGTGCCTTTACTTAAAGTGATTAAGTATGATTACAGTCACAAAATCTAAGTCCAAACTTAGAGGCATTATGTACTGTCTTTCCTAAAATTCAACAAACTGCAACTAATGATCATACCGTTATTAAATTCAAATTCCTCAAAACCCAGTGGTATATATTTTATTACTTTGCTTCCCAATGAGAAGTTAAAAACTACAGTGGATTTTCAGAGAAGATAAATAATCTGTTCATTTGACGAATCTAGTTTTTAGTTTTTCCTAATATAAGTTCTTTAACCAAACAGCCAGATTTACAAGTAGAAAAAAAGATATGGGTTTTGGTTTTACATTTTGTAAATACATGTCAGAAGTAAGTAAGTTGCAGAAAAGGCAACTTACTACATTGGAAAGAAAGAAACTAGAGCAAGCCATAAATTTAAAATTTTTACCTATTTATTTACTTACTTTTTAATGTTTTTATTTTATTTTTGAGAGAGTGTGCGAGCAGGGGAGGGGCAGAGAGAGAGGGAGACAGAATCCAAAGCGGGCTCTGAGCTGAAGTAAGAGTTCCTGTCGCTCCAGACCCTTGCCAATATTTAATTGTCAAATTTTTTGTTTGTGTTTAACAATTCTAACAAGTGTGTAGTGGTACCTCATTATGGCCTTAATTTGCATTCTCAAATAATAAATGATTTTGATTTTTTTCATATCACTATTTGCCATCTATAGATCTTCTTTGGTGAATTACCTTTTCAGATTTGTTGCCCTTGCTTTTTTAATTGTTTGCCTATTTTCTTTAACATATTAGTTTTCTACTGTTGCTGTAATAAGTTGTCACAAGCTTAATGACTTAAAACACAAATTTACCATCTTACAGTTCTGTAAATTCGAAGCACAACACAGGACATGCTAGGCTAAAATCAAGGAGTCAGCAAAGCTACATTCCTTTCTGGATGTTCTAGGGAAAAATTTGTTTCTTTGCCTTTTCTAGATTACAAGAACCATTTGTGATCCTTGGCTCATAATCCTTCCTCCCCTTCCCCATTTTCCCCTACCCCCCATCCCTGCCATTTACAAAACCAGCAACATTGGATTCAGACGTTCCCATACAAGTTTGGTCTAATTTCTTATGCATCATCATTCCATCTTTATTTTACTTTATTTTTTTAACATTTATTCATTTTTGAGAGACAGAGAGAGAGAGAGTGCAAGTGGGGGTGCGGCAGAGAGAGAGGGAGACAAAGAATCCAAAGCAGGCTTCAGGCTCTGAGCTGTCAGCACAGAGCCTGATGCGGGGCTCTAGCTCGGGAACCGTGAGATCATGACCTGAGCCAAAGTCAGATGCTTAACTGACCAAACCACCCAGGCACCCCACACATATTTTCTCCTATGGTTTCTTCTAGAAGTTTTACATTTTAATTTTTTAAGTTTTTTGATTTTAGAGACAGAGAGCATGAACAAGCAGGTGAAAGGGACAGAGCAGTGAGAGAGAGAGAGAGAGAGAGAGAGAGAGAGAGAGAGAGAATTCCAAGCAGCTCCATACTCTGCACAAAGCCCAACACAGGGCTCAATCCCACTACCCTGGGATCATGACCTGAACTGAGATCAAGAGTAGGACGCTCAACCCACTGAGTCTTCCAGGCACCCTTGTATTTTACATTTTATATCTATGATCCATTCTGAATTTATTTTTGTATAAGGTATGAGGTACATGTCAAAGTTCTTTTTGCATATGAATGTCCAATTGTTCTAGCAGAATTTACTGAAAAGACTAACCTTTCTCTATTAAATTTCTTTTTTTTAACTTCTGCCCAAAATCAGTTGATGATATTTATATGGGTTAGTTTCTGGGTTCTCTATGTTGTCTCATTAAACTGTGCATTTACCCTTGGCTAGTACCACACTGGCTTGACATCAGTTGCTTCATAGTTAGTCTTGAAATTGGGCAGCATTATTCTCAACTTTGTTTTTTGCTTTCATAATTTCACTTTTTTTTGAAATTTAACTCTCCTGGTCCATCTGCACTTCCTCATAAATTTTAGAATCAGCTTATCAATAACTACAAAAAACCCTGTTGGGGTTTTGAACACGATTGCATTGAGTCTAAATGTCACATTGGGGTGAAGTGACACCTTAACAATATTTGGATCAAATGTACTAGTAATTAATAAAATATAAATTAAAAGTAAGATATCTTCAATTATTAGACTTGCAAAGATTGCAAAGAAGTATAAACATGGAAAAATCATAGAGAAACACTAACGTTTTTGTATACGGTACTGGTGAGGTATAAACTGGTTCAATCTTTACGGAAAGAAAATGACAATCCATACAAACATTTTTTTGCATTTATTCTTTCATTCAGTAATTTTATTTCTAGGAATTATTGGGGATATACTTATAGAACATATATGTATAAGAATGTTTAACACAGAATGTAATATTTTTAAAAAATCTAAGCATGTATACTAAAGACAGATTAACCTGTATGATGCATCCATAAAATGGAATACAACCATTAAAAAGACAGGACTGTATATGTCAATAAAAGTAAAAATCAAGTTCTAATTATGATAGGGACATTCTGAAAAAGAAACTGAATCTCCATATAGGAGAAAGCCACGATATTAGCGTTGCTATGTTTAACTCTGGAGGTAGGGGAAGAAAGGAAGTAACAGAAAACTATTTTATTAATTTATCATAATTTGAAGAATTTAACTATCAGGGTAACACATAAATAAACCATTCTAATTTCTTCTACTATTGTTGTTCACTTTTGGATCTTGAAAAATCACCCTCTCTCTGTTTCTGGGCCTTGGCTTTCTCCATCTGTATGAGGAATTATTTACTCACCTGGGTCAGGGTCTATGGAAGGGGCATTGGGAATGGATTTTACCCAACTTTCAAAGTGATCTCTGATCCTAAAACATTTAAGAACGGCTGATCTCTATGACTTTTTCAGGATTTAACACTGTATTTATTAGGCTACCAATAGAAACAAGCAGCAGAGGTAATTTCAAGCAAGAGAATATATTTTGCCTTAAAAGTTTCAGGAGAAATACTCAAGAGAAAGGGCTGCTGAATATACTAAAAAAAAAGAAAAAAAGGCAATCAGGAGATTTGTTTTCTTTCTGGTTAATTAATCTTGTTGGATCTTCACCTGTAAAATAAGGAGAATGAACTAATCTGATTTCATTTAAAGTCCCCTACAAAAAACAATCTAAGATAGTTTGTCCTATTCAAATCTGGGTTTCAAATAAATAGAATTTGCTTGCTTTGACCTACAGAAGGGTTAAAATTTTTGGTAAAGACACAAAGGAGTAATACCACTTTCAAAGTCAACTTTTAAAAATTTTACCTATCTTAAGTTGCAAGATTTTCCCTTTCTTTTATATTCTTTTTTTTTTTAAGTTTGTTTATTTGAGAGAGACAGAGACAGTTCAAGTGGGAGAGAGACAAAAAGAGAAGAAGAAAGAGAGAATCCTAAGCAAGCTCTGCGCTGCCCCAATGTGGGGCTCAAACTCACGAAACTGTGAGATCATGATCTGAGCCGCAACCAAGAGTGGAATGCTTAACCAACTGAGCCACCTAGGCACCCCTCTTTTATTTTATATTCCTTACATAATTATCTTTCACATCTTTTTTTTTTAATGTTTATTTTTGAGAGAGAGAGAGAAGGAGGAGGGGCAGAGAGAGAGGGGGACACAGAATCCAAGGCAGGCTCCAGTCTCCGAGCTGTCAGCAGAGCCCAACACGGGGCTCACACTCATGAACTGTGAGATCATGACCTGGGCTGAAGTCAGACGCTTAACTGACTGAGCCACCCAGGTGCACCTCTTTCACATCTTTTATAAGGAGATCCAGATCCAGTCTAGTAGACGCTTTTTACTTTTATTAAAAAAAATTTTTTTTAATGTTTCTTCATTTTTGAGATACAGAGAGAGACAGAGGGGGAGCGGGGGAGGGGTAGAGAGAGGAGGACACAATCCAAAGCAGGTTCCAGGCTCTGAGCTGTCAGCACAGAGCCAGATGCGGGGCTTGAACTCATGAACAGCGAGATCACGACCTGAGTTGAAGTCGGACGCTTAACCGACTGAGCCACTCAGGCGTTCCTACTTTTATTTTTAAATGTTTATTTATTTTTGGGAGAGAGCGAGCACAAGATGGGGAGGAGTGGAGAGACAGAGACAGAGACACAGAATCCAAAACAGGCTCCAGACTCTGAGCTGTCAGCACAGAGCCCCATATAGGGCTCAAACCCACAAACTGTGAGATCATGACCTGAGCTGAGGTCGACCGCCTGACTGAACGAGCCACCCAGGTGCCCCATGGTAGACCCTTTTAGATGTATAAGCTTCAGCAGCATCATAGAAAATTTACCTATTCTTATCTCTTTTTTCGATCTTACGACTCTATCACTATACTTTTATCAAAATTACTTTGTGCTTGGTTTTATTTCCATTTTCTTCGGTGGCTTTTCATAATTTAACTTACAAGCCCATTCCCCATCCCTGACCCAGACAGAATAAATCATCTCTTCTGTACAACATCTGGTCTTAATGGCACTGTATGTGTTGTATGGTATATTTATAACTATTTGAGTGTTTGTCTCATATATTAACCAGAGTTTTCAGAATCTGGTCTGAAATTTTATTCCCTATTTCACTGGTATCTGGAACATGGGACTTGGCAAAATATAGAATGAGTTCAACCAAACTTACCAATGGAACCAAGTAGCTTGAACTGTACCTTTAATGATGTGCTAAGAAACTGAAACATTTCAATAGTAATTCAGAAGCCAGAGAAGATAACAAGGCTAAATAAGTCTGTTTTATAAATAACCAGAAGTTGACTTATTAAAGCTTAGAAAGCTTAGATTCCAGGAAAATATGCTGAATTACAAAGAGCCATCTGGAGAAGCTGAAGAAACATCATCACTTAGAACACTGAAATACTAAATTCAAACATTAATAGAACTTCAGTCTAAGGGAAGACCCCTGGTTCGGTACTGGATCCTAGGAGAGTTTCAAGGAAGATTCCATCTCAAGTTTCTGTGACTATATGAATCATTTCAGCATGATTACACATACAAACTGATTGAACTAATTTTAAGATTGGAGATAATCTTGAAATTTATAAACCTTTTTAGAATATTGAACTGTATAAAAATTTGTCTCATTTTTAAGCAAACACTAGAGAATTTCTTTCTGATTCCAAAGCTTCCACTTTTTTCTAAGTTTTTCCTTGTGGCCATTAATAACTAAATTTGTAATTTAATGAACTTTTAGTATCAATTTATAAGTTGTACTTATATTCCTATTGGATAAACACTTCTATGATTCACACAAAAAATCACCTTGTCCTTTATAGTCACAAGATATTTTTATTATTTTCTGTCCCAATATGTATGCATAATTTCTTAAAAAAATTTTTTTTTAATGTCTATTTATTTTTGAGAGCGAGAGAGACTGAGTGAGTGGGGGAGGGACAGAGAGGGAGACACAGAATCCAAACCAGGCTGCACTGAACTATCAGTACAGAGACCAATGCAGGGCTTGAACTCATGAACCAAACCGCAAGACCATGACCTGAGCCGAAGCTGGATGCTTAACCGACTGAGCCACCCAGGTGCCCTGTATACATAATTTCCTTAACAGAATGAGCACTCAAATAGAACTTTTAAAGTGTTTATTCAAATGATATATGAAATTTATTGTCAAATTGGTTTCCATACAACACCCAGTGCTCATCCCAACAGGTGTCCTCCTTAATACCCCTCACCCACCCTTCTCTCCCTCCCACCCCCCATCAACCCTCAGTTTGTTCTCAGTTTTTAAGAGTCTCTTATGGTTTGGCTCCCTCCCTCTCTAACCTTTTTTTTTTTCTTCCCCTCCCCATGGTCTTCTGTTGAGTTTCTCAGGATCCACATAAGAGTGAAAACATATGGTATCTGTCTTTCTCTGTATGACTTATTTCACGTAGCATAACACTCCATCCACGTTGCTACAAAAGGCCATATTTCATTCTTTCTCATTGCTACATAGCATTCCATTGTGTATATAAACCACAATTTCTTTATCCATTCATCAGTTGATGGACATTTAGGCTCTTTCCATAATTTGACTATTGTTGAGAGTGCTGCTATAAACATTGGGGTACAAATGCCCCTACGTATCAGCACTCCTGTATCCCTTGGGTAAATTCCTAGCAGTGCTATTGCTGGGTTATAGGGTAGATCTATTTTTAATTTTTTGAGGAACCTCCACACTGTTTTCCAGAGCGGCTGCACCAGTTTGCATTCCCAACAACAGTGCAAGAGGGTTCCTGTTTCTCCACATCCTCGCCAGCATCTATAGTCTCCTGATTTGTTCATTTTAACCACTCTGACTCAATGGGGAAAGCTCTCAGGAACACGACAGGGATGTCCACTCTCACTGCTGCTGTTTAACATGGTGTTGGAAGTGCTAGCATCAGCAATCAGACAACAAAAGGAAATCAAGCGCATCAAAATTGGCAAAGATGAAGTCAAGCTTTCACTTTTTGCAGATGACATGATATTATACATGGAAAACCCGACAGACTCCACCCAAAGTCTGCTAGAGCTCATACATGAATTCAGCAAAGTCACAGGATACAAAATCAATGTACAGAAATCAGTTTCATTCTTATACACTAACAATGAAGCAACAGAAAGACAAATAAAGAAACTGATCCCATTCACAACTGCACCAAGAACCATAAAATACCTAGGAATAAACCTAACCAAAGATGTAAAAGATCTGTATGCTGAAAACTGTAGAAAGCTTATGAAGGAAATTGAAGAAGATATAAAGAAATGGAAAAACATTCCATGCTCATGGGTTGGAAGAATAAATGTTGTTAAAATGTCAATGCTACCCAAAGCTATCTACACATTCATTGCAATCCCAACCAAAATTGCACCAGCATTCTTCTCGAAGCTAAAACAAGCAATCCTAAAATTTGTATGGAACCACAAAAGACCCCAAATAGCCAAAGTAATTTTTAATTTAAATTTTAGTTAACATACAGTGCAATATCGGTTTCAGGAGTAGAATTTAGTGATTCCTCACTTACATACAACATCCAGTGTTCATCACAACAAGTGTCCTCCCTAATATGCCCCCTGTAGTTCTTTTAGTCATTCTCTCTGCCTCTGTACCCAGAAAATCCCATGGTGGTGCAGCAGCATGGAGGCTGGGTGGAAACCTAGAAGTCCTCTCTGACTCGAAGAGCTGCTGTCTTAAGAGGGCAGGGCAAATTCCCATTACTTTTTTCTCCCTTGTTCTCCTGAGCTTGGCTCTGGATTCAGACACAGCTACAGGAATGTGGCAGAGCAGAAAAACGAAAGACCTTTCAGGCCAGAGAACTATTAAAAAGAAGCCCCAAAGAAGGCTAAAGTACCTAGCATATTGCAAAAAAGGAGGGAGTTCAAAAAGCTATCCCATAAAGTGATATGTGAACACCTGCTCAATGATCACTTGTACATGTGTAGAGGCACCCGGGTGGTTCAGTTGGTTGAACATCTGACTCTTGATTTTGGCTTAGGTCACGATCCCAGGGTCATGGGATCGAAGCCCATGTTGGGCTCTGCACTGAGCGTCGAGCCTGCTTATGATACTCTGTCTTTCTCCTGCTGCCCCTCTCCAGGGCTCATACTCTCTCTCTCAATAAAAAAGAAGAAAGGAAGGGGAAGGGAAAGGGAAAGGGAAAGGGGAAGGGGAAGGGGAAGGGGAAGGGGAAGGGGAAGGGGAAGGGAAGGGAAGGGAAGGGAAGGGAAGGGAAGGGAAGGGAAGGAAAGGAAAGGAAAGGAGGAAAGGGGGAAGGAAGGAAGGAAGGAAGGAAGGAAGGAGAGGAAGGAAGAAAGAGAGGGGAAGGAAGACAGAGAGGGGGGAAGGAAGAGAAAGGAAGAAAGAGAGAGAGAGAGAAACAAAGAAAGAAAAAAAACATTTTAAATCTGCACATGTTTAAATCTAATACTGCATACATACCAAAAGCTTTGAGAACTCTACTGGGCTTGACCACTGACCAAAAGGATAAATATACCATTGGGTAGCATAGACACAGGACAGATCTTTTTTTTTTTTTTTTTAAAGTATATTTATTTTGAGAGAGAGTGAGTGAGAGAGTGCGGGAGGGGCAGAGAGGGAGAGAGAGAGAATTCCAAGCAGGCTCTGCACTGTCAGCACAGAGCCTGCTGTGGGGCTCTAACTCAAGAACCGTGATATCATGACTTGAGCTGAAACCGAGAGTTGGATGCTTAACCAACTGAACCACCCAGGTGCCCCAACACAGGACAGATCTTAATGGCACTGCAAAGCCTTTGAAAATTAAACTGGCATTGGAACCACAGCCCACAAAAGAAGTGTTAGAAGTCTGTTCTCAATCTAACAAGGTCAAATGTCTTGTTAAAGTAAATGTCTGTTAAAATAAAAAAAAGTAACACTCTCCTGAGGTTTTAAACAAGACCCAGAATTTTATCACATAATATTCAAAATGTCCAGGATCTAATCTGGAATTGCCTCTCATATAAAGAGACAGGAACATCTCAAATCTCAAGTGAAAAGAAAATCAGTGACAACAACCCTAAGACGACACAGATGTTGCATTATCCTGACTTTAAGGTAGCTATTACAATGAAACCCCTATCAAGATACAATCCTCAAAGTTTCCCTTTTGCCCCTTTCCTCAGTCCCTACACCAACATCCATAGTGGCAACTACACTGTAATGATCTTTTTCATTGTACATTAATTTTACCTGTTCTGGAACTCCATATGGAATACTTCAGTGGGTATTCTTTGTAAGGCTTCTTTCACTCAGAATATTGCTTTTGGGACCCATTAATACTGTTGTGTTTATAAAAAGTTTTTAGTTTTTGAGTATTTCATTGTATAAATATATAAAAGTTTGTTTATCCATTCTCTATTGATGGATACCTGGACTGTGTCAAGTTTTTGGCTATTACGAGTGAAGCTGTTAAGAGTATTCTTTTATAAGTCTTTTTGTGCATATGTGCTTTCATATTGCTTGGGTAAATACCTAAGGGTAGAACTGTCGGGTCATGAGATAGGTATATGTTAGTTGTATGAGAAGCTACTAGATCTTTTTCCAAAATGGTTGTACCATTTTAAATTCACACCAATATGGTATGAAAGTTTCAACTGTTCCACATTTTAACATTTGGTGTTAACAGTCTTTTCATTTTTGAATTTTGGTAGGTATGGTGGTAACATACTTTGGTTTTAGTTTTCATTTCCCTAGTGACTACTGATGTTGAGCTCTTTTACATGTACTGGTGGATATTTACAGATTTCTGTTTTTACTGTTACGTTGGAAGTGATCTTTATATGTTCTGCATACTGGTTCTTTGTGAAATATATGTTTATGAGTATTTTATCTCCATCTGGTTTGTGTATTCATTTTTTATCAGTGTACTTTAATGAATAAAAGTTTTAGTTAAAAAAATAAATTAGGTATTACAACCATGCTCTAAAAAGTAAGGGAGAATATTCTTAAAATAAAGTGAAAGACAGAGATGCCTGGGTGGCTCAGTAGGTTAAGTGTCTGACTCTTGGTTTTGGCTCAGGTCATGATCTCACAGTTTGCGAGTTCAACCCCATGTCAAACTCTGCACTGACAATGCAGAGTCTGCTTGGGATTCTTTCTTTCTCTACCTCTCTTTCTGCCCCTCCCCTGCTCATGCGTGCATGCTCTCTCTCTGTCTCGCTCTTTCTCTCTCTCTCTCTCTTTCTCACTCTCAAAGTAAATAAACAAATTTTTTTAATAAATACAAAAATAAACTGAAAGAGATTCTCATTGAAACAACAGAAGACACAAAATATCAAATGGAAAAATTAGAAGTGGAAATTTCCAAGAAATTAAAAATTCATTGATGGGTTCAATAGCAGAATGGAAGTGACTTGCAGAAAGGTTCAGTGAAATGTGAAGACAGATTAAATACAAATTATCCAACTTGAACAGAACAGGAAAAAAATACAATAAGCAGAACCTCAAGGACCTATGGGAAAATAACAAAAGGTCACATAGGCCCCTGTGGCTCACTGGAGTTTAGGAAGAGAAAACAAAGAGTGTGATGCAGAAAAGATACTTTAAGAAACATGGTTGAGTGATGTCACAGAAAATGGTAGGAGTAGACAGCTCCAGGAATTGGTCCCTCCACTGAAACAACTATTGAGCTGTCAAGAACTATCAGATTCAACTATTACAGAAGTCTGGAGTCTAGGTGAATACTTTTAGCATTCAGGGAAGTTTCTGACAAAAGAGAAGCTGGTAACTTTTAGCATTTTGCTCTTTCGACCACATCTACCACATCACATCCCCAGACCTATGGCAGGCAGTCAGGGGACAGAGGTCACATTCCTAGTGCAACTTGCTGTTTTGCTGGTAGGCAATAAGGACCCTGTCTACTAGAAATTGGGATTGTATGTTTGCAATCTGAGGGGCCAGCACAAGTCTAGCCACTATTTCAACCTCTTTAGTTAGAAGCAAGTTCTTGGATGGTCTCTGTTGAATGAATTTAGAGGAATGAAACACCTACTTCCCACTTTTTATTTTACTAGATCCAAGTATTCAAGCAAATCTGTCAGGTCACTGGCTGGCCGTGGAGATAACAGAACAGAGACTTCAGTGGCCACACACAAGAAATAATCTTTGCAAAAATAATTTGAAAAAGTCACTAAACAATTGGAGAACTGCAGCCTTCAACAAGCAACAACAGCAACCTCTAGTGGAGGAAAGAGAATCTGATTTCCAGAGTTAGCACATTACAATATTCACAACGTTCAGTTCTTAATAAAAAAATTACAAAGCATAAAAGAAACAGGAAATGGCCTACTTACAGAAAAACATTAGTTGACAGACACAATCCTGGAGAGAAGTCAATTCACTGGACTTACTAGATAAAGATTTAAAGTAGGTGTCTCAAATACGCTCAAAGAGCTAAAGGAAAGAATGAATAATAATAATAAAAAACCTGAAAGAATCAGAAGAATGCTATGTAAAAAGCAGAACTACTAGTTTAAAAATTATAAATTATAAAAAGAGCCAAATAAAAATTCTGGAGCTGAGAAGTACAATGCTGAAATAAAAAATTCACTAGAGGGGTTGGCTTAACAGCAGATCTAAGAAGAAAAAAAAAAAGATGTGGTAAAGTTGACGACAAGGCACTGAAAGTACTCAGTATGAGAAGCACAAAGAAAAAGAAGAGAAATCAATAGCACCTAAGGGACATATAAGAAACTGTCACATATATCAACATACATTATAGGAGTCTGAGAAGGAAAAAAAAAAGCAGAAAAAATATTGGCCAAAACAATGGCCAAAAACTTCTAACATTGGATGAAAGACATGAATTCAAATATCCAAAAAGTTCAATGAACTTAAAGCAGGATAAACTAACAGAGAACTACACTAAGACACTTTATAACGAACCTGTCAAAAGACAAAAGGAAACTTGAAAGCAGTAAGACAAAATGACTCGTCACATACAAGGGAGCTTCAATAAGATCAACATATGATTTCTCATCAGGAACCATAGAAGCCAGAGGCAGTGGAAATCATATTTTAAATGCTCAAAAGAAAAAAGGTGCCAACCAAAAATTCTATATCCAGCAAAACTGTCCTTATAAAATGAAGGAGAAGTTAAGACACTCCAGTTTAAAAAAAATAAAAAGCTAAAGAAGTCATAACTACCCTACAAAAAATACTGAAGGAATTCCTTCAGGCTGAAATGAGAAGATATTAGACCGCAACTAAGAGCTCTATGAAGAAATAGAGATGTCTGGTAAAGGTAATTACATAGGCATATAAAAGCTAGTATTATTGTATTTTCAGTTTGTAACTCTTCATTTCCTATACGACTTAAAAAACAATGCCTACAAAAATAATTATAAATCCACAGGAATGGGCACACAGTCTACTGATTTCATATAATCTGTAAAAATAATAACATAGAGTGCAGGAGTCAGAAACAGAGTTCGTGCATGCTATTGAAGTTAACTTGGTATCACTGCAAACTATTATAAATTCAGGAGGCTAACTGTAATCCTCAGGGTAATCACTAAGAAAATAACTAAAAAATTGGCAATAGAAAAAAAATCAAACACACAAGAAGGCAGTATGGGAGGAACTGAGAAACAAAAAAGATAAAAGATATGTAAAAAACAGCAAAATAGCAGAACTAAATCTTTCAGTGTTAGTAATAAATTTAAATGTAAATAGATGAAGCTCATCAATTAAAAAAATTTAGCAGAATAAAAATGATTCAATTACACACTGCTTATGGAAAATTTGCTTTATACCAAAGACACAAATAGGTTGAAAGTGAAAGGATAGAAAAAGATTATCCATACAAACAATAACTAAAATACAGCTGCAGTGGCTATATTAATATCATACAAAACAGCTTTTAAATAAAAAGTTGTTACAAGAGACAGGGGCAATTGGGTGGCTCAGTCGGTTAAGTGTTGGACTCTTGATTTCAGCTCAGGTCATGACTTCATGTTTCGTTAGATGGAGCCTTGCATCAGGCTCTATGCTGAGCATGTAACCCGCTTGGGATTCACTCCCGCTTCTCTCTCTTTGCTCCTCCCCTGCTTGTGTTCTCTCTCTTTCTCACTCTCTCAAAAATAAATAAATATTTTTTTTTAAAGTTGTTACCAGAGACAAAGAAAAACATTATATATTGATTAAAGGGTAAAATCAACAAGAAGTTCACAAACATATATACATAAATGACAACTCTAACATATATGAAGCAAACACTAACAGAATCAAAGCAGAAAATAGTTAATATGCTCAATGGTGAAAGACTGAAAGCATTCTCCCTAAGATCAGGAACAAAACAAGGATGCCCATTTCACCACTGCCATTCAACATGGTACTAGACGTCCTACCTAGAGCAATTAGGTAAGAAAAAGAAATAAAAAGCCATCTAAATTGCAAAGGAAAAAATAAAACTGTATCTATTTACAGATGACATAATTCTATATACAAAAAATCTTCCAAAATCCACAGAACATCTACTAAAGCTAGTGAAGGAATTCAGCAAAGTTGCAGGCTACACAATCAACAACAAAAATCAGTTAAGTTTCTATAAATTAGCAATGAACAATGAAAGAAAATAAAGAAAACAATTCTATTTACAACACCATCCCACGGAATAAAACATCTAGGAATCAGTTTAATCAAAGAGGTGAAATATATGTACACTAAAGACAATGATGAAAGAAATTAAAAACCTAATTAAATGGAAAGACATTCCATGCTAATGGATTAGGAGATTTTATATTGTTAAGATGGCAATACTCCCAAAAATTATCTACAGATTCAAATCTCTATCAAAATCATGGGGCATCTGGATGGCTCAGTCAGTTAAGCGTCCGACTTCGGCTCAGGTCGTGATCTCACGGTTTGTGGGTCTGAGTCCCACATCAGGCTCTGTGCTGACAGTGCAGAGCCTGGAGTCAGTTTCAGATTCTGTTCTCTCTCTCCCTCTCTCTCTCTCTCTCTCTCTCTGCTCTCCCTCCATTGCTTGTGCTCTGTCTCTCTCTCTCAAAAATAAATAAACATTAAAAAAAATCTTCATTGAAATCCAATTACCTTTATTTTTTTTTCAGAAATGGAAAAGATGATCTGTAAAATCATATGGGATCGCAAAGGGCTCTGAATAGCCAGAATAATACTGAAAAAAGCTGGAGGAGTCCCATTTTCTGATTTCAAAATTTACTACAAAGCTATAGTAATCAAAATAGCATAGTACTGGCATAAGACTAGATATATAGACTGTCTTAGTCCATTAGGCTTCTATTAAAAAATACTATAGACTGGGTAATTTATAAACAATGGAAAGTCATTTCTCACAGTTCTGGAGGTTGGGAGTCCAGGATTAGAGTGCCAACATGGTTGGTTGAGGGCTCTCTTCCAGACTGCTGTATCTTCATATGGCAGAAGGGGTTAAGGATCTCTCTGCAACCTCTCTGCAGCACTAACCTCATTCATGATGGCTCTACCATCATAACTCAAGTATTTTCCAAAGGCTCCACTTACTAATATCGTCACCTTTGGGAATTAGGATTTCAACATATGAATTCTGGAAGACACAAAATTCACATGATAGCACAGACCAGACTCAGAAATAAACCCCAAATCTACAGAGAGCTGACTTTTGATAAGGGTGCTAAAACCATTCAAGGTAGAAAGAACAGTATCTGCAACAAACGGTACTGAGATCAGTTCCAACCAATGCAAAGGTATGAAAGTGGACCCCTTATCTCACACCATATAAAAACTAAGTCAAATGGATCTGCAGGCTAAATATAAGAGCTAAAACTATTAAATTATTAGAAGAAAACATAGGAGTAAATACTTATGACCTCAGATTTGGCAATGTGTTACTAGATTTCACACAAAAGCATGAGCAACAAAAGAACAAATAGAAAAATTGTAAACAACAATATTAAGTTTGTGCTTCAAGGACATCATCAAGAAAGTGAAAAGACAACCCCCAAAAAGGAGAAGATATCTGCAAATCATATATCTGATAAGGGTTTAGTATCAAGACTATATATAAAGAATTCTTACAACTCAGTAAGAAAAGGACAAACAATCCAATTTTTAAAAATGGGCATAAGATTTGAATAGATACTTCCCAAAGGAAATGAAAATACATTCAACATCATTTGCCATTAAGGAAATGCAAATCAGAACCACAATGAGATATCACTTCACACACACTATATATATATAGTTACATATTTATATGTAACTACACACACACACACACACACACACACACACAAACAACCAGAGAATAAAAAGTGTTGATGAGAATGTGGAGAAATAGAAAGCCATGTACACTGTTGGTGACAATGTACAATGGTGTAGCCATTGTGGAAAAAAGTTAAACATAGAATTACCATATGACTTGGCAACTCGACTCCTATATATGTACCAAAGAGAAATAAATATGTATGTGCACACAAAAACTTGTAGAAGAATGTTTATAGCAATGTTATTCATAATAGGCAAAAGTGGGAAACCACCCAAATGCCCATCAACTGATGAAGAGATAAACAAAATATGGTATATCCATAAAATGAAATATTATTCAGCCATAAAAAAGAATTAAGTACTGATACATCCTATAACTTGGATGAACTTTGAAAACATTATGCTAAGTGATAGAGGCCAACCACAAAAGGTCACATCCTGCATGATTTTTTTTTTTTTAACATTTATTTATTTTTGAGACAGAGACAGACAGAGCATGAACGGGGGAGGGTCACAGAGAGAGGGAGACACAGAATCTGAAACAGGCTCCAGGCTCCGAGATGTCAGCACAGAGCCCGACGCCGGGCTCGAACTCACAGACCGTGAGATTGTGACCTGAGCCGAAGTTGGACACTTAACTGACTGAGCCACCCAGGTGCCCCTGCATGATTCTTTTTATACAAGTCCAGAGACAGAAAGCAAATGAGTGTTATCCCCCAGGGGATGGGAGAGGAGAGAATGGAGATGATTAATTAATGAGTACATTCTTCTGAGGTGATCAAAAATATCTGAAACTACAGAGGTGGTGTTTGAACAACACTGCGATGGCACTAAATGCCACTGAATGGTACACTTAAAAATAGCTAATTGTGTGTCATGCGATTTTTATCTCAAGGAAGGAAGGAAGGAAGGGAATGAAAAAGAAGGAAGAAAGGGAATAATTACTGATAATTTGTGGAATTTGGCAAAAAACATGAACTACGGATTCCTGAAGAATAAACATAAAGTAATCCATGCCCTACAATTATAACCAAACTGATGAAAACTAAAGGCAAAAAAAAAAAAAAAAAAAAAAATCTTGAAAGCAGCCAGAGAAAGCCCATAACATAGTGGGGGATAATAATTCAAATGACTGTGGAAACCATGCAGTCAGATGAAAGTAGGATGTTTTTAAAGTGCTGAAAAAACTGTCAGAACTTTCAACCCAGGATTCTATATCCATACAAAAGAATTCCTTCATGAATAAAGGTAAAATAATGACATTCCCACATGATAGAAAACTAAGAATTCGTTGTCAATAGATCCGCTCTGTCAGAAATGTTAAGGGAAGTCTTCAGACAGAAGGGAAATGATATGAGAGAAAACCTTGGAACATTAGGAATGAGAAAAGAAAAACAGAAAGAATACATATCTGGCTAGAGTTATCATTTCTCTCTTAATTTCTACAAAATATGTATGACTCAGAGCAAAAGTTTTAACATTATCTGAGGGGTTTTCAATGTAAATTGATGTAATACATAATGCAACTACAACATAAGGAGTGAAGGATAAAAGGACCTATGTTCCACTTTAAGTGATAAAATATGAATGCTAAATAGATTGTGTTAAGTTAAATATGTATATTATAATTCCTACAGCAACCATGAGAAAAAATTGAAGAGATATGGTCAAAAACTCAATAAGCAAATAAAATGGAGTACTACAAATACTTAAGTAACTAAAAGAAGGCAGGAAAGAAGAAACAAATTAAAAGAGGGCACAAACAGAAACAAGAAAAGGACAGATGTAAGTCCAAATATCAGTAATGATTAAATGCAAATGGCTTAAATATACCTATTAAGAAACAGAGATTGTGAAAATGGATAAAAACACGTGACCAAATGATGCGTTGTGTACCAAAAAAACCACATTAAATGTAAAGACACATTTATATTTAAAGCAAAAGGATAAAAGAAATCCCAAAGAAATATACACAACTATACAATTTGAAAGACTACCTTTATGTCCTGCAATTAAGCAAAAAAGAGTTCTCATATATTACCCATTCAAAGCATGATCCATTAACAAAAAAGTGGCAAATTAGATTTCATCACAATTAAAAACTTTTGCTCTTTACTGGACACTCTTTTAAAACAATTTTTTTTCTAATATTTATTTTTGAGAGAGAGAGAGACAGAGTACAAGTGGGGGAGGGCAGAGAGAGAGGGAGACACAGAATCTGAAACAGGCTCCAGGCTCTGAGCTGTCAGCACAGAGCCCAACGGGGGGCTCAAACTCACGAATTGTGAGATCATGGCCTGAGCCAAAGTCCAATGCTTAACTGACTGAGCCACCCAGGAGCATCTCTTTATTGGACACTCTTAAGAAAAATAAAAGACAAGCTATATAATGAAAGAAAATCTTTGTTAATCATAGATCTAACAAAGGACCTGTATCTAAATCTATAAAGTATATAGATCAAATTGGTGACAACTGACACCTTATTACTGTATTCAATTGCATTAATATTTAATGAATACAACTTAAAAGTAAGAAATTTTCAGTTACTAGACTTGCAAAGAATACAGAGAATAATGGTGGCAAAGTAAGAATATATACAACAAATTGGTTCAACATTTTGGAAGGCAAATTTCAATCCATGTAAGTTTCTGTATTTTTTAACCCAACAATTTCATTTCTAGGAGTTACTGAAAAATATATGTGCAGCAAAGATACGCACAAGAATATATATGGCAGCAGCATTAAATGCAATATTTTTTAAAAAAATCTAAGCATCCATGTTGAAGATGGGTTAAACAAAGTACGGAGCAGCCATAAAATTACAAAGCAGACATTAAAAAGGCAGAACTATATATGTGAGTAAGAGCAAAAATCAAGTTCTAGTTACGATGGGGATACGCTGAAGGAGAAAGTAAGTTTCCCTATGGGAAGATCATTTATATTAACTGGGCAAACCAATACTGGTGTTGTTATACTCAGTTTGGGGAAGGGTAGACAGGAAACAAACTACTGACATTATAAAAACATGGATTAATTTCAAAGGCACTATGCTAAGTGAAAGAAGACAATTTCAGAAGGTCAAGTACAATATGACTCCATTTATATAATATTCCGGAAAAAAAGCAAAACTATAGACAGTGAGAACAGATCAGTGGTTGCTAGGGGTAAGGGATGGGAGAAGGTGAGGGAAGTTTGTTTTGTTTTGTTTTTTGATGAAGGAACTATTCCGTATCCTGATTGTAGTAGTGGTTACACGAATCTATACTCGGGTTAAAATTCATAGGACTGTATACCCTCAAAAATTAATAAATGAATTTTACTGTGTGTTAATTTTAAACAGAAGAATGTTTTAGATTGCATATACTTGTGGAGGTTATTTTGCTATTTTCCCAGAAAGACTCTATTAGAATGCTACATTTCTATTTAGTATCAAAGTCGTTGTTCTCATTCATTTCTGCTTCAAAAACAATTAGAATTAATCTACTATGTGAAAGTGATAAAAAAGCATTGTTGTTTCTGCAATCGACAATGAGTTATTAATATAAATCTTTCTGTTTGAGAATGCAGACAGAGTTCTTCTCTCAGTATATACTAAGGGCGTAAAGAAAATGCTTCTAGCTCATAAAATAAGAACTAATCAAATCTGCTATGTTACACCCTATCTTCAAATGCCAACTAAATACCATCTAAAGATAAACTAATGAGTCACTGGTTTCATCTTCTCCTGAATAAAATTTGTTCATTTTCCTCATACATATAATGATGGTGGTCACTACATTGGATTTTGAGGGTTTTTCATTCTCCATTTACACACAAATTGCCATTCTTTTGATCTAAATTTGTGTTAAACTTTTATCTTCATGTAAACTAGAAATAAGGTTTTTCCCTTGCAGGAGAGAACATTATAAGCATTACAAAACTGTTCAAATTGTTTGTTAAGTTATACATTATAATTAGTTTGGCAGAGCTAATACAAATCACATTTACAGACTAACAATAATAAAATTGAAGTACCAGTTAAATATCCAAAATAATTAAAGGAATCATTTTTAGCCTGGCATAATTAGCTAATTCACTTTACAAGCATTTATTAAAATGAATTCACATGTTATTATTCCATAGGTAGTTACACAATAGTGTTTATACAGGAAAAAATAATGAACCAAACTCTTTGTATCCAGCCCTCCACAATTAAAACGAAGACTCCCCAAGTAATATCAATCTAGGATAGACTAATTAAGTTTGGTTTGATAACCATTCATTTCTTCTATTGCCTCTGAGCAAATTGTTTATTAGAGAAAGTTATTTTACACAAATCAAATCAAACTGGGTAAACCATTATATTTGAGGGAAACTTTAGCCATCAGTCAATTAATCCATCATTTTCTCCAGACACTATTGTTTAACGAGCAGATCATATTATCAACAATTTAGATATCATATGATTCAATTATAACAGTAAATTTATTGACAGTTTCTCTAATACTTTTATTATGAGCAAATTTGGATTTCTCCTTACCTTTGTGAGCAAGGCAAAACCAATTCAGGTATTATAGTCAAATATCAAATAAATATAAAATTCTCTTCAAATTTTTATAAGGGTTTGGTTTATTATTACAAAAGGAAAATAAGCCTTAATGAATTAGCATCGCTAAGATATAATTTTAACATAAAAATAATTACTATTTCTCTAATATGCTAAAATATACTATGTACATGACCATAAAGTTACATTAAAAATTCATTTGAAAAATGGACCTAAGAAAATATTAATTTGTACTCATAAAAAATTAGGAAAAGTTTGTCACTTTAACCTTAATGTTCAAGCCAAGTGAATTTATTTGAGTTGTTAAAACCATAGTGTGGCTCATTAAATTTCTAAAAATACAGATTTCATAGGAGGCATTAAAATAAAAATGTCATATTATTAATATTTATTTACAGACAGCATGAGAAGAAAAATAACTAACACCTCCCAACACCTGCTTGGAAGACCATATTTAAGATCATAATAGAGCAAAAGGACTGCTTTCTAGTTTTTAGTAGAAAATGCATATAAAACTTTGTTAGTTGACCTAAATTAGAAGAAGTCTCAAACAGGGACTTTTTTAATCTAAGGGTTTTAAAATAGATCCTTTCTATATATATTTGTTTCTTTATGATTTTGGCTGTCCAAGTCCAAAACAACTTGTGAATTCTTTAATAGGTTGTCTCTAATTGTTTTACGTTGACCAATTTTACCTGGCCAATCTGAGTTTAAATCCTTCAGAGTTATGGACTATGGCTAAGACTTGTTTTCTACCTCATAAAAGGAAAGTTCTGGTTCTCCCTTGAATGACAGAATGGTAGGTGCTTGGGAGGAGCTCCTGATTTGACCTAATCCAATTCTCTCTCATTGTATACATAAAAAGAACGTGTCTAAGCCCATAACATAGCTAATTATCAGTACTGATTAGACAAATATGCTAACAATAGCCTGTACATTCAATAAACATATTTCTGTTGAGCAACTCTAGCTGCTGCTGGTAGCCTATGTGATCCAACAGACACCAAGGCAGAGTCATCCAACAGTCCAAAGAATAGCATCTGGCCTATAAATTACAAATTCCTACATATGTACAGTTCTCAAAACGTACTCCTCAGAGGTTTAGGATGCCACAGAGACACGTCAGGGCACCAGAAAGAGAGAGTAAGAAGAGAGCCATGGGAACATCTGGCGCCCTGAAACTCCTGCATCTTCATTTCAGTCCGAGCCATTTGCTTCTGAACAGTTTTTCATTTAAAAAACAGTTGATTGCAAGCAGGTCTGAAACCACTATCCTATGTATATTCCTGGAATCTTCAGAGTACAACATTTTAAGTAAGAAAAAGGTGATTTTAGGGTTTTTATGTAAAGAAGAATACTTCATTTTAACATATTTGCCTTGAAAAGGTTTACTCTTTACAAAGTAATTACAGGAACATCTGCATGAAGATACTGTAGTCAGTTGTTTGATAGAGGGTCGATATTTGCATGGTACAAACTGTTTAAGTACAGGAAAGCAATCCATGGTCAATATGTAACATCAGCTATATCTCTTCTTCTGAAGTCCCATATTCATCTACTTTTGTGCCCATTAAGTACATTCTTATTATTAATTTATTTTAAGCAAATTACTATATCCTCTTGAAATACTGCAGAAAGGACTTTTTGCTACCGTTTTCCCAAACATCTGTAAATATACACTCCCTTCATACAAAGCACAAATTTCAGAGCAGGGGCCTTTCTGTGATTTTGGTTTCCCTGACAAAAAGATGATGTCCCCCTCTAGAGTGGGTTATGACAATCATTAAGTGGTTCTTAGAAAACATTTAGCTCTCTGTAATTTTACCTGTTTTTGATTTAGAGTTATAATTAAGAAAAGCAATGCAAAAAGGACAGTAGTTTGAATCTTCTAATCCAAAGATGATTCCAATGCGAGTGCTACTGTAGTAAATAAAATCATTTATGATGTTCCTGATCATCCTCAAGATATTAGCAAAGGGAGAGCTCCTCCTTGATCCAAACAACTCATCAGCATTAATTAATCATCTCCTTCACCACAAATATTTCATTAACACTGAAAACAATAACACTGAAGTATAGCATCTGCCTATAATGACGTATTTCAAAAAAATTATTTCAATTGGCATATCCAGGACTTCCTTCAACAAATAAGAACAGATTTTCGTATTTTGTCACAAGTTAGATTATGAACAGGGTGGTGGAAGTTAGTCTTCTTTATTTGCTTTGGGAGTTATGTTGCTCTGTGCCCAGTGATGGTCCAAAAAAACCTACGGAACTGTACTATATAAATGAAGCAAATGGGTGATACCAATTACTGAAATGGCTCACTGCTTACTAAATAAATACTACATACTAAAACCCCGAATTTTTATAGTAGCTTTGTAGGGGATAGCTCAAATACCTTCAGATATTGAATATTTACCATTGTTTCATACCATTGTAAGAAAACCTGAGGCAAGACAAAATGTAGTCAAGGAATTGATGCCATCCAGTGGGAGAATCAAGATATGAATCTAGTTAGCCAGGTCCCCAAATTAAGGATCTTCTTACAAGATCATATTGCCATCCTCAATGAACATAGATTGTGCAGTTAACTCTGCATGAACATTATTAAGTATTTATAATAGGGCTGAAAGTTATATGAGATATGTGTTAAGTCTCATTTCAGGCTTTCAATGTTCTTTTGGTATTATTACTAGGTATAGATCTCCTTACTTTCAAAAACAGTATACTAATGCTCAGAGATGTGACAAAGCTAATTATTTTCTGCTTTATCTAAAATTACTTTAGAGTTAAAGAGTAACTGGAAAAAATTGTTACAAAGAATTCCTTCACTCACATTTCCTTTGTGTTCACAAAGCTTTTAAAAGATGTGGCTAGGACCTAAGGGCACCTGGGTGGCTCAGTTGGTTAAATGGCCGACTTCAGGTTGGGTCATGATCTCGCGGTACGGTCTGTGAGTTCCAGCCCTGCATTGGGCTCTGTGCTGACAGCTCAGAGCCTGGAGCCTGCTTTGGATGGTCTCCTCTCTCTCTCTGCCCCTCCCCCGTTTACGCTCTTCCTCCCTCAAAAATAAATAAACATTAAAAAAAATTTTTTTTAAAGCTGTGGCTAGGACCTAAAACAGCTTTCTGACTCCAAGTGACATGGCTCTTTCAACTACACAATCGGTTCAACTACGCATGAGCCATGGGAGGTACAAGAAACTATAAGATGCTATGATAGGCCACTGCAAATATGCAGACATTTTGCATAGACTATGGTAAGGGATACTAATCACATACTAGAATCCAAAATTACTTATAGTGATTTTCGATACTAAAGAGACTTTTTACAAGGACCACACTAAGAAGCAAAAGTACTGAAGAAGCATCGTTTCCCTATCTGTACTTACCTACAATTCTGGATTTTTATATGGATTTAGCACAGTGCCTGGGACAATAGTAGCCACTAAGTAACTGGTAGCTGCTATTATATAATGGATATTCTGTTCAAATATGTTTTGTGATATGCTATGTTTCAGGCCCTTTGATATACAGGAGGATGCCAGAATTGTAATCACTGCTTCCCTATCACAGGAAGCACATTATATAGACAGAAAGAGCCAGATGTTACTAGGCTTGCTAAGATGCCAGTTATTTTTTTTTATTAAAAAATTTTTTTTTAATTTTATTTATTTTTGAGAGAGAGAGAAAGACAGAGCATGAATGGGGGAGGAGCAGAGAGAATCTGAAGCAGGTTCCAGGCTCTGAGCTGTCAGCACAGAGCCTGACACAGGGCTCAAACCCATGAACAGTGAGGTCATGACCTGAGCTGAAGTCAGACGCTTAACCAACTGAGCCACCCAGGTGCCCATTACGATGGCAGTTATTAACAGTAACTTGTATATGTTGTTCAGGTTGGAGAGGAAAAGCTATCAATTCTTTGACACTATAGGTAGGTACTCATTTGAAGAGCAATAGACAGAATTAGTATCGTTAAGAATAAAAGTTTTATTCCCCCAACATTTTGAGACTTTTCAACATACAGAAAAGTTGAAAGAACTGTACAATATATATCCATATATATTGTACATATATCCATATGTACATATATCCATCATCCAGATTTTATAACTAAAATTTGCTGTATTTTGCATTATGATATATCTTGCCATCCTTCTATCCATTCATTAAGCCAACAGTTAGATGGTGCTTTTACGCTGCTGGATTCATAAAAGTTTTTATTTGTTAAATGGGTATGGTCCCTGTGAGATGGACTCCTGAACTTCAAAACTCTGATCAACACTGTGATTGCAAATTTCACGGGAGAAAATGCAAAGTACATAGCCAGACATTATCACCCTTTAAAGAGCTTTGGGCATAAATCTGCATTAGAGTCATAATAAAGCAGGCTAGACTATAGGTGGACTGCAAAGTCTCCTACTTAGGCCTAAGGCTCCTTTCAGTCAGACTTACCCCATGAGATTCTACTGCTCAATAGTGACAAGGCTGGGGAAATAAAAATCTAAGAAAACTCACATACAGGATTGGGGGAAGGAGAACTAAGAAGATTGAAGGAGGACTGTCTACATTTCCTCTTAATTCTAGAATACTGGTTCTAGAGCACTAGGTTACAGCCTCTATATAGACTAGTCGGGCTGATGTTGGTATGGGTAAGTGTGAGGGTTTTAAAATATGTCCATACATTCTTTGATATCCCTCTTTTCAAGAGGTGGAGTTTAATGCCACTCCCTTGAGTGTGGGCTGAACTTCATGACTCACTTCCAACCAACAGAATATAGCAGAAATGACAGTGTGTCACTTCCAAGAGGAGGCCATAAAAAGTATAGTGGTTTCCTCCCTGCTCTCTCTTCTTAGATCACTCACTTTGGGGAAGTTAGCTGCCATGTCATAAAGACAATCAAGCAGCCCTCTGGAGAGCCTCCTGTGGCAAGGAAGTAAGGCCTACCGTCAATAACCAGCAAGGAATTGATAAGGCCTCCAACCAACAGTCAAATGAGCAAGTCATTCTGCAAGCTGATCCTCCAATCCCAGGCAAGTTTGCAGAGACCATGGCCCCAGCTGAACATCCTGACTCAACTTCATGAAGATCCTAAGCCACAACCACTCAGCTAAGCTGCTCTCAAATTCCTGTCCCTCAGGAACCATGTGAAATAAAATACGTTTGTTCCTAAATTTGAGGGTGATTTGTTACATAGCAACACAAAACTAATGTACGATGCAACTAAGAAGAACTCCCTTTTCAGCAGCTTCCTCTTCTCTGTCAAAACTTAACTTCTAAACATTTTAGCTTCTTCTCTCTCTTGGTACCTCAGACATCTCTTCAGGTCTTTTTTATACCTCAGTTTTCCCATGTTTGGTTCCTCTGTTCCTCCCTTCTGCCTTAGGAGAAGGCAACTAGTTCTGAAAACTTTTTTCAATTCAAGGACCTCTTTGACAGAATGAGAGATTCCCCCAAACTCTAGGTCTCATTTATTTGCATTTGTAACTCAAATCAATAGAATAGCAGACTTCTCAAGCTTTCATGGACCTATGGCCTGCTTTTGTAGGGGCCATCAAAGGAAAAAATGTTTGTTTTCACTGAGTACTAGAAATAGACTGAAAACCTATCTACATCAGCAGTTAAAGTAAAAACATTTTCCAATTAGAAAGTTCTAAAAATATACAGGAAAGTCCATGGCTTACACTCTGGGACTTTCTGCCATAATTTATCAAAAATAAGAATCTGGAGTCCCACAAAAAGATATACACAATGAGTGAATATATTAAAAGTATACTTACATAGTTAAAAATTAGGTCATTTCTAGTAAATAAAGAAAGCCATCGGATCATCTGAGTTTGAATGACCTCTCTCCTAGCAAAAAACTCACCAAATAAAAAAATATTTAATGGTACTGAACTCATTATAAATTTTAAAAATTATTAAGTCATTATTTTAAATTTCCTTTCCTCCCTCTTATTTACTTTGCTGGGCTACAGTACCCTTGCTGTTTTGCAAATGCACCAAACAAGCTCCTGTGTCAGAACCTTTGTATTCAGTTTCTGGGTGGTTTTTTTTTTTTTTTTTTTTTTTTTTTAAACCACAGACACCATCATGGCTTGTTATGGACTTTATTCAGATTTTTGCTAAAATGTCATCTCATTAGAAAGGTCTCCTATAAATATCTTATATAAAACAATCCCACCCAGGGGCACCTGGGTGGCTCAGTTGAACGTCGACCTCAGCTCAGGGCATGATCTCACAGTTCATGGGTTTGAGGCCCACGTCAGACTCTGTGCTAACAGCTCAGAGCCTGGTGCCTGCTTCAGAATCTGTGCCTCCCTTTCTCTCTGCCCCTCCCACACTCACTCTGTCTCTCTCAAATATAAAATAAACCTTAAAAAGAAACAATCCCACCCAGTACTCCCTATCCCCAATATCCTATTTTATTTTCTTCTTAGCACTTATTGCTTCTTTTTTTGTTATTATTTTTATTTATACTATTTCTCCAACTAGACTATTAAACACAACAACAATTTATTTTATTCTTTTTCTCTCCTGTTCCCCAAAAGATTTTGAGGCAGGTAGCAAGTTTAATACAGCTTCAAATCCTACTTGAAATTATATTAAGTGTAATATGACTCACAAACGATTTTAAACATTCAAAATAATATCTTTATAAAGTCTCTAAACGTAGCTCTATTATTCCTGGCATTTTGCTTCTGCATTGTTCCCTTTGCTTGTTTTTAGCATAGAAAGTGCTCCCAAGAAGTGATGAAATGATTTAAGAGAAAGTCACAAAAATATTCATATGGCTAAAAATGGCTGTGTACTCTGACAATTATGGAATACAGATGGTTAGGTAGGAAGTTTTACAGTTTCTTACATTTTTGAGAAGATACTAGTTGGGAGGTGGCTGGGGACTAGTTTAGGTCTATGTCCCCTTGGCCAACTATGAACTCTCCTTTTATGCAGCACCTCTCAATGTTGTCGACATACTTTGACAAGTGTTCAGGTTTCATACCACTGCAACCATCATACGTGTTATAAATTAAAAAAAAACCCACAATTCACAAGGCACCTGGGTGACCCAGTTGGTTAACGTTTCAACTTCGGCTCAGGTCATGATCTCAAGGGGTTTGCGGGTTCGAGCCCTGCGTCGGGCTCTGTGCTAACAGCTCAGAGCCTGGAGCCTCCTTCTGATTCTATGTCTCCCTCTCTCTCTGCCCCTCCCCTGCTTGTGCGCACTCGCACGCACTCTCTCTCTCTCAAAAATAAATAAACATTAAAAAAACCCCACAATTTACAAAGGGGGTGGTAATTATATCATGATAAGCCTAAGAGTAATGCCTATGTGACTTGTAAGGATATTATAGACTGAGAATAAAGTTACCACTTTTGGAGAATGCTGCCATTTCTAACTTTGCAGTTGGTTATTACTAGTTATTAGCTGCTTCAGCTAAGAATTTATATGTGAAGTGCTTTATAATCATAAATATATTTAATGCCAGCTTCTGTGTTTTAATTTTTTTTAATGTTTATTTATTTTTGACAGAGAGAGAGAGAGAGAAAGAGAGAGAGAGAGAGAGAGAGACACAGCATGAGTGGGGGAGGGGGGCAGAGAGAGAGGGAGACACAGAATTCAAAGCAGGCTCCAGACTCTGAGCTGTCAGCACAGGGCCCGGCGCGGGGCTCAAACTCACAGACTGCGAGATCATGACCTGAGCCGAAGTCGGACGCTCAACCGACTGAGCCACCCAGGTGCCCCTGTTTTTTAATTTTATATTGTTATTTGCTATTTAAATTGTCATGGTGCCAAATCACAATGAGGCTGAGATTAGAAAGTCACTCGGCATTAAGGAGAACTTCAAATCCAGACGATGATCTTAGCTCACAAGTCAGTGCACTGGGCTTTTTGCTGTTCTAAATAATGCTCTCAATGTTATAACTCATAAACAAGACTCAACAGGGATAGAATGAACATACGCACAATTTAACTAACAAGTTTTAGTGTCATGGGATTTTTTTTTCTTTAATATAGAGGCAATATATTTCTTCCATTTCCCTCTTTGAGACATCAAAAGTCTTTTACAATCAGGCCCCAGGCAACTGTTCCATATTTTACCTCTCTTCATTGCTTAGAATATTGTTGCATTCATACATTTATTATTTCGACTGAAGAGCCAGAAGACTACTGACCTATTCACACTGTTAATATACTATACAGAGTACTGAAAAACAGCCTAAAGTTTAAAGGGTATTACCTACCCACAAAAATGTAAGGCTTAGCAGCAGTAAAATGTCTACTTTCTCTAGTGGCAAAATGCAGATTCCAAGGCCAGCCCCATGCATTAAACTACAGACTTTGTAGAGATGTATTTGGGGGGAAAATCTTTACAAAATATCAAGAGGCTGTGATTCATGCAATGCATAAACAATAACCTGAGCATAACAAATATGTTTGACCTTTAAAGTAATAAAAACAAATGTAGAAAGAGTCTCCAGTTTTCTATTACTGCTAAGTTTATTTTCCTCATAAGTTTCACCCCATTATGGTACAATAATCCCTCATTACTGTAGCACAATAATGCATAGTCTATACTCCACCTATAGTTGTCTTGTGTCTATTTAGTTTTATAGCAAGCAAGCAATTTGAGAATATGGTAATAAAGCCTCAATCACAGTAATGATGTATGATGGGCTGTAATTTCTCTGTGCTAATGGGTTACAAACAGTATTACAGTGATGACGGGAATCTCATTGATTCATTATATGACTGCAATAATATCAAAATGACTTAATATAGATCACTATTAAGTCATGCACATGCTACTAACAACCTCTATATTTCACTATATAGATATATAGGGAAATAAAATTAATACCAGTCTTTCTATATAAAAGTTCACACAGCACAAAACATTTTGTGTTGAGTACCCTAAATCAATGTTTAAAGTTGGAATTACTGCACTGAACTGGTTCTTTGAAAAGAAAACCATTGATTTTAATCTGCTTGAAGCAATCAATTACTCCCTGTCCTCTTTATTCCAAACTGTAATGAAAACTAAACTGCGTTGTCTTGAAAACTAAATGTGAAGATGATCATAAACAGAATTTAAACTCCATGGATTATTCATATCTACCCATTTAGATTTGCCATTTCCATTATGAGTACATTTGCCACGAGCATTTAATGGACATCTAAAAGGGAATTCATTAAAGCAGGAGCTGTTGGCAGCACTTATGGGCTTCAGACTGCTTTATGCTTGCCTTTAATAGCTCACTATTATAAAAGTGATATATTGTGTTCATCCCATTAGTAGTTTGCAGAAAGGTCTGCAAGAGATAACAAATCCTTCTGAATATTTTCAGAACTGAAAGTAAATCATTGTTTGTTTGTTTGAAGTATCATATTCTAACAATATACAATTTTAGAGTCTACTAAATTTAGTTGTTTCAAGCCAAATAAGATTTTAGCAACCACAGATACATTTGATGAAGCAGGCGCCACCTTTTTGAAACATTCTATGGTTATTACCTTGAGACATTAGTAGACATCGGGCAATCTAAGCAATTACTTGAAGGTATGGTACACATTTCTATGAGTTAATGGCAAGGTATCACCAAAAAGAAAGCTAGGTAGAGTATTCCTATACAATTGCTTGCTGCCACTATTCAGGAGGTATGCAAGGATTGTTTCTGGCATCTTGGATGCATTAAAAAGAGCTTCTTAGAAGAATGACATTCACTGGTTGCTCTGGGGTTTTGCCCTACAGAGGACACAGAAAATGGCATGAAGAGACACACAGTGTGATTTTAAGATTGAAGCTTATTAGTGTAATGCAGCCAAATCCTAACTGGGAAGGGAGAACATGGAAAGGAAGCCCCAGTTCCAGCACATAACCTCTATAACACCTAGACCTACACTGTGCTTTATTCCAAATCTAATATATTTTACTTAAAACATAACTCAAAGCTTATGCTAGGTCAGCAGCATTGCCTCTGTCTTAGAAAGGGCAGATCAACACTATCAATGCACGGAAGAGTCCCAAAGTCACAAATGAGCTAGCATGTCCCTTATTACACATACCAGGCATCTCTGAAATGCGTTAACTGCTATAGAATGGAAATGTTATCACGGGCAATCTAAATTTAGATATTTAAAGCCTAGAAATCTCTGTGCAGATATTAAGAGCTGATCCCATTATGATGTTGTAAGGACTAAAAACTGATGTTTTAAGTCTCTGTGTTATAGTTCACTCATTTATTGAAATTGATGTTGCAATGACTTCACTGATGTAAATATGTAAGTGTCTAAAGTCCACACATATTTCTATACAAAAATACTACTGGTTACAAAAGTATGAGTATCAGAAGAATAAAAGGTCATTTTAAAATGTACACTCTTTAGATATACAAGTATTTCCAAAGCCAGCCAATACAATACTCAAATTTCATTCAGAGTTTGCTAATTTCTTCAAAATTACAATTCTTCAATAATGGTGCTGATTAGCCTAGTCCAAGAACAATGTGAAAAAGGCTTCCTAAGCCTTTGAAACATGGCCACTGAATTCATCACAATGAAGATTCTAATATTTAACATTTTAATGTATACAATGTTCCTGGTTAAGTAATGTAATTCATATTTCTAAATATTTATGTTACTTTATGTATTTATATGATTGGGTTAGAATATCTTCACATACTCATATAATATACATATAGGAATCTAATTATATTAAAATACTTATGATCTAGTGGGAAATAACTTTCTATTAGAATCAGAAGCAGAGTTAAGTAAATATCTCTCCTGTTTGAGAAATCATGAAGTATTTTTAATACCCAATGAATATTTTCTGTTCTTTTCCACATATTATGCCAAACATAAGAGCATAAAAATGGGATTTGTATCCAACAAATTGTATCTAAGTCCATACTGCCTTAATTGCACTGATACAGAATCAAGTAAATAACTATTTTATTTAGGTCCCAATGGTAAAATATTAGGCAGTTCTGAATAATGAACACTTGTTGTTTTTTTAGCCAAATTTTTTTCTTACTCATAACTTGTACTGACATTTTTGAATAATAAACACGAAACAGAGGCACCTAGGTGGCTCAGTCAGTTAAGCGTCTGACTTGGGCTCAGGTCATGATCTCACGGTTCATGAGTTCAAGCCCCGAATTGGGCTCTGTGCTGACAGCTCAGAGCCTGAAGCCTGCTTCGGATTCTTTGTCTCCCTCTCTCTCTCTCTGCCCTTCCCCCACTCATGCGTGCTCTCTCTCATGCTCTCAAAAATAAACAAACATTAAATAAAAAAAATAGAACTTCTTAAACACAAAACAATGCATCTCAAAAAGCCAATAATAAAGGGTAAAACAACTATCTAGCTTCATGGCTGGCAAAATTTCACAGAGGAAGACAATCTCTTCTTCCCAGTGAGCAGGAGTCACTCTTTACTACAGCAAACTCATTTTAGTGTATTAACTTCAGTTCATAACTTAGAAGTCATTTGGAGAATTAGCTAATAGAGGGAAATAAAAGTCCAATTTATTCCTATCTACATATCGGCAAAAGAGACAAGGTGTATCAGGGTAGAACTACTTTTGTTTTCCTCATAATTAAAAGCATACAATGTTATTATCATGATGAAATAAATTAATATTTTATAAGATTGACAACCAATTTATTACTGTATATAACGGTCACCTATAAAGCAAATTACATATAATGTACAAGTGCATTTTTAAGGATAGACTATCAGTATCAGAATGCAAGGCAGATTTTTTTTTCCTCTAAAAGAAAAAAGTTTTTGAAAAATAAGTTCTCTTAAAAATAGCCTCACAGTCACCAAGCTAATTCACCTCACAACTTAAAAGACAGCATCAAGGTGCAAAGCCAAACTTCAATTAGCTAAGATCACTTTCCTGAGGAGCAAATTATAAATTTCTTCTTATAGCTAGCATATGGAAGCATACAGAACAGGGAAATTCTTGTCTCTGCCCTTAATCATTCTGATATTAAATGAAAGAATCCATGGCAAACCAACAAAGACCTTCATGATGACCATGTTTGTCGATGTTATTAGCTCTAGTATTCTGAATCTACCTCTGGTTTCAAGACATCAACACACATAGTTAACAGCTGTTACAACGGTGCCAGGCTTACAATGGTGCCAGGCTTTGTCTTACAAGTCTAACGTCTTACAAACTCATTCAAACTGGAGACAAGGATCAGCACTAAAACTGCAACTAGGAAACCCTATTTGTTTCAGTTTATGCCTTTCTTTCTTGCTACGTACACATAATCCTTTTACAATTTCTGGAATTAAAAATGAGTAGGTATCCCAAAAGTGATTGTATTACACAGGAAAGAGAATTTGTAAAGATGTGGTTTATCATTAATCTTTTAGGTGAGTTGGAGAATTAATGGACAGATGAGTTGTGTCTCTCTCTGGGGACCAGGAAGCTTTACAAAACTAAGGCTGGCTGATGCTGAGTGAGATCATGCCTGAGTGTAACTTACCTGACCAGAAAAGAAATTGGCTTAACGTATAGACTGACTTGCCCTCACCTGGACCCTTAGAGTGTGATCCCTGGTTCAGATGATGATGGATCAGATCGTTCTCAAGGAGGAAGAGACCCGAGTTGGATAGGTTTGCCACAAGCCCTTCACAGGAAGATGTCAGTCTTCTGTGCAAGACAAAAAAGAAAAGAAAAAAAGGTACAGTGGCAGTGGATGAATTCTCCTTTCTTAGGAGAGGAAAAAAGTCAGGTATGCATATTCTCCATTAGCTACCTCTTTTCTGTACACAAGGCAAAGAAAGTCTCTGGAAAAGTTGAGAGAGACAAAGGTATCAAAAGTCTAAATCACTCTGGAATGGAGATTACAGGAATAAAGATGCTAATTATAACTGATTATTTTCGTGGCTCCTTAAAATTTAATTTTGGGAAAATCAATAATCAAAAGTTTGCTTTCATGGGCAAAGTAATTAGCCCTAGAATATTTCTAAAAATGCTTATGTTTGGATATGGAAGATGTCAACAATCCAGTGTCAATCCAACTGACTAACTTATTTTCAGATATTATAGCTATGATAATGGTGAATTTAAAAGGATATATCTTTCCAGGGTTCCAATTATCTGGCATTCCAAAGGCCACTATTTGATATGTCTCTAACATGTTCCAATCAGGTTTTCCATAGATATAAAACATCTTGAAGTTTTCACACAAGAATTCTTAAAAAATTGTGGTTTGCTTCCTACAAAATTGATGATTTCCTTCTTTCAGCTTTAGAATCTATATGTTTTTTAAAACCATCTTGTCAGTCTTTCTTATAGATATGCACAATTTTATTTTAGATAATTAGTAAGCTCTAGGATTTCACAATGTCTATTTTGCCCTCCTAAATACAATTAATTTTTGTTTTTTTTTTAATTAAAAAATTTATTTAGTTGTTTTTTTGTTTTTTTCCCAGTGCCTCATCAATTCCAATATTAACTATTCTCCTTCATGTGCAAGTCTGGAGTTTCAGTGTTCTGCATGTATGGGTGTTACTTAATTTTTATTTTTAAAAAATCAATAGGCAAAAAACTCCATTTCACATGAGATGATATGATGAGATGATACAGAAGCTAATCAATGATGCGTTAATAAAGTACTAGGAGTAAGACTGGTTGCAAAAGTTCAATAGTTATTATAAAAATCTAACAGACCAACTAATTAATAGCTGACAAAATTATATGAAATCAAAATCCATTCCTCAATTCTAGTTCTCACCTCCCATTCTACAAAATTAGGAACTAGTGAGACCTGTAGTCTATGTTCTACATAGACAAGAGGCCAATAATAAAGTTGATCTCTGTAATGAAAATCATTATCTAAGGCTACATAATTCAGTACTTAAGCTTAAGTGTGAAAGGAAATTATTAGAAAGCAAGGCCTGACAACAGTATTATTATTAATTGTAATATTATGCTTAATGGACTCATTTTGCACATATAAGATGAGTTTTTTTGAGGGCAAGTTGTAAAGTACAAAAAAATTCCAGAAAAGAGCTAAAATAGTCTCTACAAAGCTCAAAAATAGGAGAAGAGTCAAAGTGTTTGGCTTTACCAAAATATCATGGGGAGTTCTATTTATACTTCATGAGCATTGTAAGTAGATAAGATGTTCCATGGTTAAAATGACTTTGCCAATGCCGAATGAAAAGACAAAAATGAATTCTTGATGACACTAATTTATTACAGACGTAGCTGAATCTTTAAGACTCCTAAACCATGCAGGAATAACAGAAAGAGCTAACCTGTGGTTTCCCAAAGCGGCACCTTGCCTTATATGATAAATTCATTTAAGAAAGGGACTCTTAAAGATCCATTCAAGTTTTACTACATGTTCTAAGGTAGAGAAAATGTGAAACTTTCCATTACTTAATTTAAATTTGTGATCAGTTTCTCAGTATAGTTCTGAGAACTGCATAAACATAAAACTCAATAACAGTTTCTCAAAACTGTTAATGACAAGTAAGAAAAAAATTGAATGTCAAATGGACTAAGATCATTTGTCACCTGGGTGTGATTTTTGCTTAGCTATTCTAGATCATGTCTTCAAAGATCTAAGCTAAATTAGTAAATTTCAGTGTTTCTCTGTGACTTCACAGATGTTTGTTAAACTAAGAAATATTTCTACAATCATTATGTAAATATTAACTATTAGTGAATATATGAGCTAGTATATATAGATACTAACTTTAAGTCCTTTGGGTAAATGGAGAGTAAAAGAGGAAAAGTAGTCGGATGCCTGTGGTAAAGACAGAAATGGCAGTAATTTCCCCCAGTAATAATACGGTTAGGAGGCTGCAGCACAAAGAAAGAATAAGAGCACAGAGCCTCTGGAGGAAGACCAGTTGGGTTTGAATCTTGGTTCTCCCACTTACTAACTGTGCAACACTGAACAAGTGAAATAACCTCTCTGAGCCCCAGTTTTCCCACAGAACCATGGAGGTAAGGCTAACTACACTGTAGGGTTGTCGTGAGGGTCAAACTAAGATTGTGAACAGCAAGCATATGGAAGTTGCCTAGTAAATGGCAGCTGTTATCATTATTCTTTACTAATTTTTTCTCCCAAGGAAATCAAAAGCCTCCCAAAGAGAAATGATAAATTACAGGGTCTTTGTGATAATTAAAACATATAATATACTCATTAATTATTTCATTGCACAAATATTTACTGCCAGAAAATATGCTTGGTGCTGGGGATGCAATGGTGAACAAAACAGACAGAGCTCCTTCCCTTATGGAGTTTATAGTTTTGTGAGGAAGGCAGACAAATAATCACAATAATTCTAGTTGGAATTAATCACAGTGTGACAAGTGCTTTGAAAAGTAAAGACCATAAAAATATGACTCCATGTAACTAGAGGCCCTAAGATGGGAAGGCAGGGTGAGAGAAGGCTTTCTGGAGAAAACAGGATAGGAATTAGCTAGGCAAAGGAAAAAGAACGATCACTGCAGGTAGAAGAAACAATACATGCAAAGGCCCTGGTGAAAGTATTTGGAGATTTTAGGAACTGAAAACATGCCAGAGCACCTACAGAAAAGAGAAAACAATGGAAAACGGTACAGGATAAGGCTAAAAAGGAAGAGAATAAACAGTCTCTACAGTAGATTCTAGCAGTCATATACAAGATTTTGGTCTTTATCCTAACAGCAGTGGGAATCTACTGATTTTCATTTTAATCTTTGGCTATGGCATCTGATGAACCACTTGGAGAGATGCAAGAATGGATAAGGGCAGAACAGGAAGGAAGCTGCCACACAGCGCATAGAGAGGTGGCCTGGGCTAGGAATGTATTAATAGAGATAAAATTATACAAAACCAAATACTTAGGAGGAACAATGAAAGGTCTTAGTGGCTACAACAGTATGTTTTAGGTTACTGAAATGAACATCGGATGTCTTTAAATGAGTAGAGAAATCTAAAGAGAAAGCAGCTTTTACAGGGGATGTCATGAAATCTCTTTAGAGCCTCTTAAATTTACAAGTAGAAGTCAAGTAGACAATTGGTGACATAAGTCAAAAGTTCAGAAGGCAGGCTTGGCTAGAGATCCATATATGGAGTCATCAGTAAATAGATGGGAACTGAAGACACAGGGGCATGTGAGACTAGGGAGAAACCAGGGAAGACAGACATGAAGATCTAAGCCTTGCCCTAAGAAACTTTAGGTCAGATTTACGAAAATTAGTATATAAAGAAGCTGAGAAGCAATTGTCAGAGAGATCAGGAAAAAAATCAAGAGAGCATGATGTTAGAGAAGCTAAAGAAAGAAAGAAACTTTCAAAGAGAAAGTAGTTGTTTATGTTGAATGCTGCCAGAAGTTCATTAAGATAAGGGTAGGAAAGTATATAGCGGCTTTATAAATACTACAGTCATCAGTGATCTCAGCTCAAGCAACAAGTGGTACAGTTCTCTTACGTCAGGGTTTCAGAGAATGTCCACAGACTTCTTGTCAGAAACTACAAAAGCCAGAACAATGAAACACATTTTCAAATAGTTGGAGAAAAGAATACGTCAAACTAGAATTCTCATCTTTCAAAGGTAAAGGCTAACTAAAGGATTTTTTAGCCAAAAGAGAAAAAGCTGAGAGAATGCTTCCATCAAATGTGAACTATAAGAATTGTTAAAGAAAGTTTTTCAAGTGGAAAATAGATACCATGTAGAAATTTAGAACTACATAAAAAATGAACTGTCAGATAGCACATATGTGGGTATATATAAAAACTTTCTTTCCCCTTCCGTCTTCAATTTGTCTAGAAAATAAGAAATAATTGAAAAAAAATAATGTATTGAGAGCTTTATAAATGTAGAAGTAACATCTACGAGAATAAGAGCATAAAGAATGGAAGGGTTTAAATGGAAACACATTGTTACAAAGTTCTTACACTGTATGTGAAATGCTGTAATATTATTTCAGGGTAGATGTGTTAAAATGCATACTATAAGCCATAGATAAACTGTTAAAAATAAAACAAACAAGTATAGCTAATAAACCTATAGTGCAGATAAAGCAGAATAATAAAAACTGCTCAATTAATCCAAAACTGGCATGAAATGGAAAAAAAAAAAGAAACAAAAGACAGATAGGACAAAGAGAAGACAAATAGCAAGATAACAGTCATCTCAATAATTCTATTAAAGAGAAACAGTCTAAACCAGTAGTGTGCAAACTATAGACCATGGGCCAAATCTAGTCTGTCACTATTTCTTTATGGCCTATGAGCTCAGAATGGCGTTTACATTTATAAATGGTTAAAAAAAGAATTTTTAAGAATAATATTTCATGACACATGAAAAATTCTGAAATTCAAATTTCCATATCTGTAAATATAGCTTTACTGGAACAGTACCAAGCCAGATGATTTACATACTGTCTATGGCTACTTCTGCACTAGAATTACAGAGTTGAGCAGCTGTGATACAGACTGATGGCAAGGCCTAAAATATTCACTATCTGGTCTTTCACAGAAAAGGTTTGCTGATATCTAGTCCAAATGTTTCCGTTATAATGCAGTGATTGGGAGACAGGATAGTGTCTATGTGAAAGCCACTTCAGATAAAAAGAAATAGGTTAACAGTAAAAGGACAGAAAAAATAAAACCTTCCATCGATATTGAAGTAACAGGGACTAACTATATTTACCCACCTGCCTGAAAGAACTAAAGATCCAGACAATACATAGAACAACAATTTCCAAAACATTCGAGTCCAACATCAACAACAACAAAAGGGATCTCTGGCAAACAGGTGAGCTGGGGAATGGTGAAGATGCGAACGTGGTAAAGCCCAGCACATCTCCCAAGTTCAGGAAATGGGAAGTTCAGAGGACCAAGGGGGCTGTAGTTTGCGGGAAAGAGTACTGGAAAAGAGAGTGCTCTACAAAGAGAGAACTTCAGAGATGTTGGTGGAGTATTTATCAATCCATATGTGTGAAGAAACTACCCAATGTCAGAGAAAACACCACCACCACCACCAAAAGGACAAGAGAGATTAGCATGAGGGGTTCCTAGAGGGCCTAAAGTAGTTCCTGTATCCAACAAACACTCTAGAAAATCTTATAATTCATGTGTGTCGAGTAGAAATCCAAGTCTGTAAAAGACTGGGAAAGGTTCTGCTTTAGCACTGAGGTGAAATTAATCCTAAACTACATGCTTTTTCTGTTTCTGCAAACAAAGTTTAAAAGCAAGATCTCAAAGGATCACACTGTTTCCAAGCAATTTAATTGCTTCCCAGAACAGAACCCAAGATTATTTATAGGAATACAAAAATTTGTCTGCCATTCAATAAAAAAAATTATTAGGCACGCAAAAAAGAAAATTCTATAAATGACAGAATTAGTATACAAGGACAAGAAAGTGTTACAATAAAGTATGTGCTCGAAATGTTCAAAAGGTTAGAGGAAAGATGTTAAGTAGAGACAGAAAAGATACAAAAAAAACCAAAACCAAAACAAAAACCCCCAAACTGGACCTTTAGAAAAGAAAACTACAACATCTGAATTGAAAAATACACTGCATGTGTTAACCACAAATCAGATATCATGAAAGAAACTGTTAGTGAACTTGAAGATGGAAAATAAAATAATCCAAAATCAAATACACAGAGAGAGAGAGAGAGAGAAAAAAAAAAAGACGCCAGTAAGCCACTGAACCACAATACATGTAAAACTGCCCCAATACATGTAAAACTGGAGTTTCCAAAAGGGGGAGGAATAGAAAAAAAATTCTAAAGAAATAAAAAACACTTTTCCCAACGTTTTAAAACTAAAACTTCACAGATTTAAGAAGCCCAACAATCTCAAACACAAGAAACATGAAGAAAAGGACACCAAGGCACATGACAATCAAACTTTGAAACCAGTGATAAAGATAAAATCTTAAACGGCAGCAGAGATAAGGTGCAAACTACATACTCAGAAACAGAGAAAAGGTTTATAGTAGACCTGTCATTGTAAACACTACAAGTGAGGATGCATTGGCAAAATTTTTTTAACGTATTGAAAGGGAAAAAAAAATGCTAACCTAGAGTGATATATATATAGAGACAGGAAATATCTTTCAAAAAGAAGGCAAACAAATGCTTTCCTGACATACAAAAGCTGGAAGAACGGTCATCAGGATTTCTGCACAATGTGAAATTTTATGAGAAACCTTCAGACAGGGAGAAAATTATGCCACATGGAAATCTGGATCTACACAAAGGAATGAAAATCACCGGAAATGGTAACTACATGGATAAACATAAAAAGCTTTTTTTTTATTGTTTAAGTCTCTTTAAAAGATAAGTGACAGTTAAAATTAAAACTAATATCAAGGTGTTATGGGATTTATAATATATGTATGTAGAGGTAAAATGTATGACAACAATGGCATAAGGCCAGAAGGAGAGAAATGAAGGATACTGTTGTGAGGCACTATAACTTGACATGGAACCATGATGAGCTAACGATGGGTACTATAAATCCTAAAGAATAACTGCTAAACTAACAGAAGTTATAGCTAATAAGTCAAAAATGGAGATAATATAGAATTTAAAAATCCAAAAGAAGAAAAGAAAGAAGGAAGGAAGTAGGGAAGGAAGGAAGGAAGGAAGGAAGGAAAGAAAGAAAGGAAAAGGTAAATGAGGGAGAAAATCAGTTGAAGCAAATAGAAAACGGATTAAATCCAACCATATTAATAATTACATTAATGTAAGTGGTCTAAACAGCTCAATTAAATGGTAGCAATTATCTTCTATGGTTAAAAAACATAAGTTTGAACCACATGCTCCCTATGTTTCTATTTATATACAAAGACGTAAATACATTAAAAGTAAAAGAATGGTAACAGAATCAAAAGAAAGTGATAGTAGCTACATTAATATGAAACAAAGTAGATTTCAGAGCAAGGAATATTACCATGAATAAAGAGGGTCACTTCACAATGATAAAGTGATCAATTCATCCAGAGGACGTGACAATTCTTAAAGCTCACAGATTTAACAACAGAACTTCAAAATATATGAAGCCAAAACAGATAGCACTGAAAGAAGAAATAAACACTGCAAAATTATAGTCTGAGATTTCAATACTTCTCTCTCAAGAATTAACGAAACTGAGTAGTCAGAACACCAGAAAGAATATAGAAAACCTCAATATTCTTAAAATGTCAGTTCTCCTTGAACAGATCTATACATTTAATGCAACTCCAATAGACGGTGAGTGATACACTGATTGTAAAATCTGTACAAGAGGCAAAAACCTGGAATAACCAAAATAATTTTTAAAATGAGTATCATAGAGGACTTACACTACCTGATCCCAAGACTTACTAAAAGCTACAGTAATTCAAACAGTATGATATTAGTATGCATGAAGTAGGCTAATAGATCAGTGAGACAGACTAGAGACTTCAGAACTAGATGTATACATACATAATGAATTAGTTTTCTACTTATAAGAACACAAGATAATTCAATGGAAGAAAGGATCATCTTTTCAACAAGGTGTTCTGAAACTACCTAACACTCATAAGGCAGGGGGGAACAAACCCCAACTCCTATCTCACATTATAGACAAAAATTAACTTGAAATAAATCACAGGAAAAAAATGTAAAAGCTAAAAATACTTCTAGAATAAACCATAGGAGAAATGAGTTGTAACCTTGCAGTAGGTAAAAATTTCTTAGGACACAAAAGCAAAAAAGAAAAGAAAATTGATAAACTGGACTTCATCAAAATTACAAATGTCTGCTCTTCAAAAGACACCAACTGGGGTGCCTAGGTGGCTCAGCTGGTTAAGCCTCTGACTTTAGCTCAGGTCATGATCTTGTGGTTAGTGAGTTCGAGCCCATGGCAGGCTCTGTGCTGACAGCTCAGAGTCTGGAGCTTGCTTCAGATTCTGTGTCTCCCTTTCTCCCTGTCCCTGCCCCGCTCACACTTTGTCTCTCTCTCAAAAGTAAACATTAAAAAAAAAAAGATACCATTAAAGAAAACAAACAGCAAATCACAGACGTAGAGAAAATACTCATAATACATATGTCTGACAAAGAATTAGTATACAGAATTTATAAAAAAAACACTCTACAATTAAAAAAAAACAAGTATCACAATAAGAAATAGGCAAAAGAGGCGAACAGACATTTTACAAGGGGAAAAATATGAAAAGCCAGTAAATCCATGAAAAGATGCTCCATATCATTAGTCATCAGGAAACTGCAAATTAACACTACAGTGAAATTTCACTATACTCACTATAATGGCTAAAATTAAAAAGACTTAACAATACCATACTGAAAATGTTGGCAACTTTGTAAAATAAACTATAAAAAATAAATTGTGGGTAAGAATATAAAATGGTACAATCACTTTGAAAAACATTTCGACAGTTAACATCTCCTATCCTATCACTTGCCAATTTCACTTTCAAGAACAGTGAAAACTCGAAATGAAAATATATGCCCTCACAAAGACTTGCAGATAATGTTCACAGAAGCTTTTTTCAAGATAACAAAGAGGAAAAAGTACCAAAAAAAGTCCCTCAATAAGTGAATATAAATACACTGTGGGACATGCAGACAATGGAATATTACTCAGCAGTGAAAGGAACAGATACACGGTTACATGGATCAATTTCAAAAACAGTCTGCTGAGATACTGAAGCCAGACATCAAAGAGTATATACTATGTGATTCCATATATATATATATATATATATATATATATATATATATACCATATATCTTTATCATATATATGTTATACTATATTATAGTATATTATATACTATATACTATAGTATAATATAGTATATATACTACATATATACACTATACTATACATATACTATATATATACTATATATATTCTAATTATGTATATATACTTATGTATGTGTGTGTGTATATACATAGGAGTATATATGCATATATATGCATATACATATATATGTATATACATATATATGTATATATATATGCATATATATGTGCGTATATATGCATATATATATGTTTGTGTGTGTGTGTGTGTGTATATATATATGTATGTATGTATAGGGGTACAGGGAAACTTTTGCAGCAATGGAAATATTTTATATCCTGAATGTGGCAATCACTGTAAGTGCATTCTCAATATATATGCAGCTGCCATAACTCACCAAATTGTATACTGTGTATATAAAGTATATCTCAATAAGGTTGATTTTTTTTTTTTAATGTGAAAGGGAATGAACTAGAAAAGGCTGAAAAGAACAAATTTGAATAGACTGAGAAATGAACAGGTGATCAGGGCATGGCAACGAGCAGTTTAGATACCACTTCGCCAAAATGTGGTTATGAGAGAATAAAAAATGTGGAAGTAACCAACAGGGGAGCAGTGTGCTTTCTCGGTAGGGAAGTTGGTGGGATTGTGGTTCAAAACCCAACAGTTCAGGGTTCTGCTTCAGTTTGGTGTTCCACTGCGGCTGGGGTCTGACCTGCTAGTAGAAGGTCATACCCGAGTTTGCCTGCACATGGTGGATGCTGAAAATAAGCTGGATGTTGGAATCATCTTTGAGTTCTGGAAGCTGCTTCAAACAAGTTCATAAGGAACTGCAAGCAGTATTCACTAAATGATTGTTCAGGAGTATTACCACATCATTTTAAGGCAGTTCCAAAATGAATATGCACATAAACCTAATGGAATACATCTTCAGAACTGCAACTCTAGAATCAAAATAGTCAAAGCTTCCACACATCTTTCAAAACTGGACTGCTTGCTTGTTTGGGTTAACTGAAAAGCTGACAGATGAAAGATGCAGCTGTCCAAGATATCTTAACACGATGGGAGTTAATTAAAATATAACTATTCTGTGATTTGATTGTATCTGTAGTAAGCATATACACTGATGCTTTTAAAAGTAGTCTTTAAATTTAGAATCTAAGTGAAATTACTCAGTTTGTGGAGAAAGTCAAAGTTAGAAAGTGATTATTTCAGTATACTAAACTACCATGAAAATCATGAGGCAAATGAAAGCAGAACGGCAAATAACAATTTAAACAAGACCATATAATCTTAACCCTTTCTCTTTGGGTTTGAACACTGACAAATTTTCAATTGACTATTTAACAATTGCTGCTTTTACGTATTTCACAATTTCCACCTTGACTTCTCAAAAGAGCCTTGGCCAAATGCTTCTCCCCCCTTGGTAAAGAGTTGGAATCCTCATCACAAATAGCTTTCTCAAAAATATCCTAGGAAAATATAAAACAATAACTACAATATTTGAAATCTAGGAAACAGATATCAACTAAAGAGATTGTGAATTTAAAAATAACTGTAGGCTCTTACTTGGAAGGGTATTTAAAATTAACTTATTTCTTACATAAAAGACCAGCTAAATGAAGGCGGGCAACAACACTGTAATGAAGAATTGATAATTACAGAATAATCTTGTGAACTTAAAGTTTGCTGTTTCTGTCGTTTTATCTATCGCTCCACAGTTCATTGTTGGTCCAAAGTGCTCTTCTGCAAAAAATTTGATTAAGATTTGTATTTCCTCAGTCAGAAACCTTAAAAGAGCTCAGAATGATGTCCGCAGTTGCTGAAGACAGAATTTAGAGTTTGAAGTTCCACCCCAGTTCCTGAAATCTTGCCCTGTAAGGACTTGGGATAAGTTTGTATACAGTTTCTGGGATTCTCTACCATATGCCTTCTTCCTTTACAGTATCCCTCTCATTTTCAGCTGCTCTGAAAGCCCTGATTTTCAACCTCTAACTCATCAAAAAAGATGGCTGATTTTTGCTTGAGCTGGCATCCTGTGCACTGCATGAACTTCTGAGTTTCTTCAAGGGAAAAGCCAGATAAATGTGCATCTCAGCAAGTTTTGTTCTTTTTACTCAAGGAGCATGGGCTCTCTGGTTTCTACCTACTTTTGGTCACTTCCCAGCATCTTAAACTAGTGGGTTTTTAAAAACTACTTTGTCCAGAAGTTATAATTCAGCCAGGTTATTTGATACAAGTACTTCCAAGCAGCTTTATTCATAATAGTTGAAATGTGGAAGCAATCCGAGTGTCCATCAACAGATGAATGGATAAACACAATGTGGTGTATATATACATACAATGGAATATTATTCAGTCTTAAAAAGGAAGTGAATTCTGACACAGGCTACAACACGGATCAACCTGGAGGACATTAGCTAAGTCAAATAAGATACCCACAAAAACACAAATACTGTATGATTCCACTTACATGAAATAGTTAGAATCATGGAGACAGAAAGTAGAAGGGTAGCTGCTAGGGCTAAGGGTAGAGGAGAATGAAAAGTTGTTACTATTTAATGGGTTTAGAGTTGCAGTTTTGCAAGCTGAAAAAAGTTCTGTAGATAGATGGTTGCACAACAATATGAATGTACTTAATAACATTGTATGTTTAAAAATGGCTAAGACAGTAAATATATGTTGTGTATCTTACCAAAATAAAAAAAAAAAAAGATAAAAAGAAGACTTCAGTAAGATTACATGTGTAAGGTTAAAGCAACTGTATTAAAATTCATCTATCTCAAGTAACACATTTCAATCATCTTTGAGAATTCCCATTACATTTTTCTGAGCACAGGAAAAACCAATCAAACTGAATACATATTTATTTTTAACTTTACAAAAGATGGTATCAATTCTGAATCATTTAAATATTAGTTTACAAATATTGCTTATAGCTTAATAGCATTGTAGATGCAGCTTCATGAAGATATTGGCTCTAAACAGTAATTATATACTCAGCCTAATGTTTCAGTTAATGGACGAGCATTTCAGTGATAATTGCAATGCTTGAACATAATGTGCCTTTATTAGCAGTATAAACTAAAGCCAGCTTACACCAATTGAAAAAATAGGCTATTTATTTTTATAATTGCTTAATTTTTATTGTAAAAATATTATCAAATGGTAAAAAGAAAACCTGTAATAAATGCTAGCATTTTACCTACAATTATAGAAATATACTTAAAAACTTAATTACGGCAAACACTGACATAAGCTGTATTTGTGAAAAATTCATTAACGTAATGATCCAAGAAAAAAATGAGATAAAATAATTACATTAGGAAAATAAAGGACGTGATCCTAGCTTTCTCTACACTTACTAGCCATGAGACCTTAGGCAAGTCACTTACTCTCTCACCAGTGCCTTACTATTAAAATAGGGTTAAAACATTTCTAACTGCCTCAAGGTAGCACATGATATGTCATGATCCTTTCTAGTTCTAGACTTTACAATATTATTATATAGTATACAAATACAAAATAAAACTTTGAAAGTAAGATATCCTAAAATGTGATATACTATCTAGGTTCATGAACATTCCTAGATCTAGAAAAAATACTCATAAATGATAAATAACAAAAAAATCCTGGAATTTCTAGTCCAAAATATAAAATACTTTATAAAAATTAAAACCAACGGCCCCAAGACCTGTATCCTTCTGGTATTTTCTTTTCATTAAAACTGTAACAGATGATTTAACTCCCCATCAGCAAAAGCATCTGGATAGACATCCAAGACACAAGTAAAAGCACAATAAAACAGACCAGTCGTTCTATTTTTAATTAGCCATGGTTAAAACGTCTTAAAGACCTTAACAAGACTATTAAACTGTTGAATGAGAAGAGCTTAACACTGTATTAAGACTGCTATCAAAGTTCTCTACTACTTTAGTACTAATGTTATTTTTATGTGCATATATACACTGTTTATATTGTATGAATACATACAACATTTAAATACCATAACAATGTAAAGGCTCACCAAAATCATTTAGGTAATTTTACATGGATATGCTTAGGAATGGAATAATTTTTTAAAAAGCAAAATACCCAAGATTTATAAACAGGCTTCTATTTATGTCTTCTAACAAACAGCTCCACCCCACAGTGGCCGGAGTGTTCCTAATTATTTGAAATGGCAACTGCTCCAACCTGACAATTATGTTTAAAATACCATATTAAACAAGGTATGCAGATGACAACAAAATTCTCCAGTCGATGGCAAACTAAGAAATGATAAACGGAAGATATGAAACAGCAAATTTACATGCACTTGGCAGACTTCATAGCATGCTGTGAAACTAAGTATGATAGAAGGTAATGTGAAAATCCTTAGACTTTCTTTCGTCTATACAATCAAGTTAACTGTGAAGTCATAAAAAATGATTATTTTATTTATATTAACGTGTTTCTTTTAATAAGAAATAATACTGGAAATATATAGAAAAATAAACATGTATTTAAAAATTCTCTTTAACTGGGGAGCCTGGGTGGCTCAGTCGCCTAAGCATCTGACTTCGGCTCAGGTCATGATCTTGTGGCTCCTGAGTTCGAGCCCATGTCGGGCTCTGTGCTGACAGCTCAGAGCCTGGAGCCTGCTTCTGATTCTGTGACTCCCTCTCTCTCTGCCCCTCCCCTGCTCATGCTCTGTCTCTCTCTCCCTCAAGAATAAACATCTTTTTTTTTTTTTTAATTCTCTTTAACTGTCATGAGAAATAAAGAAAATGAATATTTGGTTCCTTCCCTTACAGTCTTTTTGTTCCTCCTTTTTTCACATAGTTGTATCTTTTCTGTATTTAATACTATGTACTATTTTCTATTAACATTAGAAAAGCAGCATTTTTTCAAGTGATTTCAAATTTCATGCTAAGAGATGAGTTTCCTCATACTAAATTTACTACGTACAAACACCAAAGCAATGAGGACTGACAACTTCCTAATAATAGATTTCCAGATACGGCATTACCAAATCAAAGGGTTTTACACATTTTTATGGCTCCTAATATGTTCTGCAAATAGCTTAACAAGAACATTGGATTACTATGTGGTTTTTTAACAGTGTAAAATAAAAGGCCTAAAGACATGGGTATCAAACAACTATTTAGTCAACCAGTATTTATTTAACAAGACTGGGTATGTAGGACTTCACTAAACCAAACAGGGAAATATCAATCTACACTTCTGTGAGAGGATTTATAAAGTCACACTTCACTCCTTGGTCATATATCCAGTATATAAACTAGTAGGTATAACTTCTGAATGACTGTTTCTTGAAGTGTAGTTCAGGGATCACCTACATCAAAATTATTAGGAGTACTCATTAAAATATAGATTTCTTGGTCCTGGCCCAGATCTATCTATCAGAATCTCCGACAAGTACAAGAATCTTCGTTTATTAGACTCCAGCCCTGCACAAGATTATTACGTATACCACAGTCTGAGGAGCCAGTTTCCAGAAACATCACATTGGGGATCTGGAGTTATAGTAAAGCTTCTGGGACTTAACTGAAGTTGATTTTTTTTCTTTTGACTAGCAATTCACTTTTCAATTTTTAAGAAACCACTGCATAACAAATAGGAACACACAGAAATCTTCCTCTCTTTAGTAAAGCTATAAAAAGATAAATTATCCCTTTCAAATAAGGAAAGTAGTAATGATGACAATATATCTTGAGATAGATCTTTTATTTCTATGATCAGACAGTATGTGGTAGGTAGAAGTTAGAATCCTAAACATGATGCATCTATAGAACAAGTGCTCTGAAGTCTGACCAACCTACGTTTGAATTCTGTCTTCATCTCTTTTTATCCGTGACTGCTTTTGGCATGTTATAACTATGCTATCAAGAAATCTTTCTTTATATTCACCTAGTATAGTGATTGAAGAGCCGCTGTTTAGCAGAACAAGAATAAAATAAATTCCCAATTTCAAATGACTAAAATAACCAATCTCACAAAAATCACTTTTGCTTCCTCTGAAATCCATTTAAGGTATTACAATCATTCCATCCGACCTACATTTCCATGAACAATCTCTCCACTCCTCCTACCTTTTATTTCATTGACACCACTGTATCCTTATCTTTTCATTCACTGCCTTGTCTTTCAAGGGAAAAGAGCTTCAGCTAATATTTAAAAAAAATGTAACATTATATCAAAAGCTTCATACTGTGACAATAAAACTTTCATTTAAAAAAGCATGGAAGGGGCACATGCACCCCAGCATTTATAACAGTACTACCAACAATAGCCAAAATATGGAAAGAGCCCAAATGCCCCTCAACTGACAAGTGCATAGAGAAGAAATGGTACACATACTCAATGGAATATTACTCAGCAATCAAAAGGAATGAAATCTTTCCATTTGCAACAACATGGATGGAACCAGAGTGTACTATGGTAAGCAAAATAAGTCAGAGGAAGACAAATATATGATTTCACTCAGATGTGTAATTTAAGATACAAAACACATGCACATAAGGGAAAGGAAGCAAAAATAATATAAAAACAGAGAAGGAGAAAAACCATGACTCTTAAATACAGAGAACAAACTGAGGGCTGCAGGTGGGGTGTTAGGTGGGGGGTAAGGGCTACAGGGGTTTGAGGCATTAAGGAGAACACTGGTTGGGATGAGCCCTGAGCATTATATGTAAGTGATGAGTCACTAAACTCTATTCCTGAAAAAAATTATACACACACACACACACACACATATGTAATATACGTATATATATATTATATATATATATATATATAATGATTATAAATAAATAAGTATGGAATAAAACAATGGTTATGTCTAGCAAGAGGGAATACAAGGGGGTAAAGAACAAAAACTTCTTACATTCAGTCTACACAAATTCCATTGTGTGCCTGATATTTCCCCATATGTCTATATCATAACCTTGTTGCTCAATCTTCTACTCTTTTAAATATTCTTTGGTACACCAAGCTTTGCTTGAATTTCTGATTATTTCCTCAGGCTATACTTCCAGATACTGGGTTAACAAAGGTGAACATTTTTAAGGACCTTGATATTATAATGATACTGTAATCTGGTTTGGTTTCTCTGAAGCAAAATGTGAAGGAAAAGTGGGATACAAAAAAAAGTTGGAGAACTAAAGATAAACAGTAATACTATTTTGAAAATTAAAATGTAACAAATGTATCTTCAATTTAACACCCAGAGATTCTAACTGTAATAAAAATGCTAAATGTGAAAATGTGTATGTAGCTTGGTCACAAATTTCAAGGTCTTAAAGAAAAGATACGCATATATTAAATATCAGAAACATTTTACCTGTAACACAGAATCCCCACATAAAGTCATAAAGGTCTTTGTTTATAACAATATATAGTTTATATATTATTTATTTCTCCCAAATAATGTCTGACTTCCTGAAACTGACTGATATACTACGAGTATTTATTGGAAAGCAGATCTTTTAAACTATCCCAGAACTGGGGCGCCTGGGTGGCTCAGTCGGTTAAGCCTCTGACTTCACGTGAGTTCAAGCCCCGCGTCGGGCTCTGGGCTGATGGCTCAGAGCCTGGAGCCTGCTTCCGATTCTGTGTCTCCCGCTCTCTCTGCCCCTCCCCCGTTCATGCTCTGTCTCTCTCTGTCTCAAAAATAAAAAATAAACGTTAAAAAAAAAATTAAAATATCCCAGAACTGATTTTTATTTCATTGAGAATTCTTACTGTCTTTATAGGACTTAAATAGGTATCAGCTATAAACACTATGCTATTTGCTCCAATTATTATCTGTATTTTTCCAAAATTTTTCATGTAGAAACTCTTAAATGTTTTCTGACATAAGGAGACCTAGATTTAAGATTAAATTATAGGCATCCTGTCCCTTTCAGGTGAATCCAATAGAGTTGTAGTCAAAAAGTAAAAAGTGAATTTAATGAATCACAAATTTATGAACAGAGAACTTAATAAAGCTTGAGGATAATCTGTTAGGCTGATAAAAATGTATAGCTTTGAATGACCCCAGAGCTGTCCTAAAGACAGATTTCTGTAACTGCTTTAGATAACAGCTACTAGAAAGTACTTAAAGGGAAAGCAACAAATAAGTCAGTACCATTCTTCCTCACACATACATAACTTGAAGATGTGAGTGTAGAGGAAGTGAAGTTTATTCGCACTTCTTGTCATAGAATCTGGTCTATTTTCAATCATTTTTCTTCCAATTCTGCCAATTCCAAAGACAACACCAATTCTCTCTAGTCACTCAGAATCAAAAGAGTCTTACAATTTCATAAAGATTTATTACTGGAAATCCTAGATCTAATCATAGATGACCTAGCAATGATAACGCACCGAACACCTTTCAATAAAAATTTCCAAAACTATATTTTTACACTATCTTGGACTCCCTTACAATCAGGCAAACATGAGACCCATGACACTAGAATTACCTCCAAATCCTCTTTCCTTTCCATCCTGTATTATAGAATCCTCTTCAAGTTTCTACTCAAAACATTTTCCTTTCTGAATCCAGAATTAATTAGAAAAACAAGTGAACATGACTAAGAAGAGCTGGGTTCCAAACTGAGTCTACGGCTGTGTGACCTTAGTTAAGTCATCAATTTCTACGGAACAGGGTTAGGGAGACAGATACTTCTTTTTTTTTTTTTTTTGTGGAACATGGGTTTGCATGCTTGCATTTTGAGACAAGATTTTCTTTCTTTTTTTTTTAATTTTTAATTTTTTAATATATGAAATTTACTGTCAAATTGGTTTCCATACAACACCCAGTGCTCATCCCAAAAGGTGCCCTCCTCAATACCCATCACCCACCCTGCCCTCCCTCCCACCCCCCATCAACCCTCAGTTTGTTCTCAGTTTTTAACAGTCTCTTATGCTTTGGCTCTCTCCCACTCTAACCTCTTTTTTTTTTTTTTTTTTTTTTCCCCTTCCCCTCCCCCATGGGTTTCTGTTAAGTTTCTCAGGATCCACATAAGAGTGAAACCATATGGTATCAGACAGATACTTCTTTACCTACAAAAGTGGTTGGCCTAGACAGCATTTCCCAGACTGTATTTTGTAAAGCATAAGTAGGTATTCCGCAGAGAAAAGATTTCTATGGCTAAGTAATTTTGATAAAGGTTGAGGATTGTTTAAGACGGGGCCTTCTTAAAACCACATTGGCATAATGCATATGCCAATATGCATTAAAAATTTCTGAGAGAAGGGGCGCCTGGGTAGCTCAGTCGTTTGAGCATGTGACTTCGGCTCAGGTCATGATCTCGCGGTCTGTTGAGTTCGAGCCCCACGTCGGGCTCTGTGCTGACAGCTCAGAGCCTGGAGCCTGTTTCAGATTCTGTGTCTCCCTTTCTCTCTCTGACCCTCCCCCCGTTCATGCTCTGTCTCTCTCTGTCTCAAAAATAAACGTTAAAAAAAAATTTAAAAAAAATTTCTGAGAGAAATATGGTATATGGGCTCTTCCAAGTTTCCAAATTTGGCAAACAACAAAAACAATAAACCTTTTCCAAAAGTACTATTAACCTGTTAAATTCTGTTTTCAAGAGCCTCGTGATCTGTAGAAAACAACTTGGAAGATGCTCATTTAATCTGGTCTCTTCCAGGCTCTAACGTTTTATACCTCTAAAAACACTGTATTGGGTAAATTGAAGTAGGAAAGTGACAGCCACATTGTTGTTATCATCGTCAATGTCATCATCATTATCACAGCAGTTAACATCTATTGAGCACCATGAGTCAGGCACTCTGCCCATTATTTCATATGCACTCTCATTTAATCTCAAAGCTTTCCTAAGAGGTAGGTACTATCATTCTCATTTGCCAGAAATGATAAAGAATGACGCAGAGAGATTATATATTTGCCAAAAATCACAAGGCAAGTAACAGAGAACTGGGCATTAAATTCAATCAATCTAATTCTAGCAGTAGAAGTGTAACTTCTGACCTAATCTTGCTACAATGTTTGAAGGACTTTTCTTAGAAAACTACTAACTTTTAAAAGCTAATGAGTCTAGGGGTTCCTGGGTGGCTCAGTTGGTTAAACATCCAACTCCTGATCTCAGCTCAGGTCTTGATCTCCGAGTCGGGAGTTCAAGCCCTGTGTTGGGCTCCACCCTGTGTTACTTAAAAAAAAAAAAAAAAAAAAGTTAATGGGTCCACAGATCACCAGCAACATAACACACACAAAAAGCTAAAAATAGGGAAGAATCACAACATTTGAGGACCACTCAAGCATTAGTTCAGACTGCAGTTTTCTTAAACAAAAATCAATACATTAATTGAAATGTGATTTAGAAAATTCCTTTAAGAAAAAAACTGTTCATTTTAGCCTTACTTATAATGTTAAAATAAATGTTGAAAAATTGGGAATAAGATGAGGATAACCCATAGTTTATTACACATGTACCCTTATAACTACATATATTTTAGATCTTGGGAAAGAAGAACACAGATTCTCTATTGACTTACACATTCCGCTAGAGTATGTAAAATTTTTTTTTAATGTTTGTTTACTTTTTGAGAGAGAGACAGAATGTGAGTGGAGGAGGGGCAAAGAGAGAGGGAGACACAGAATCTGAAGGAGGCCTCAGATTCTGTGTCTCAGGCCATGTCTCAGCTGTCAGCACAGGGCCCGACGCGGGGCTTAACCTCATGAACTGCGAGATTTTGACCTGAGCCCAAGTCGGATGCTTAACCAACTGGGCCACCCAGGCACCCCTAGAGTATTTTAGCACAATGTTTAACATATAGCGAACAAGTGGTCATTTTCCCCCTGCTCTTCTCTACATCTTAGGTTAAAATACAAGCAAGAAAGGAGCAGGCCTTTAGGTTTAAAAGAAGGTGGGAGGAGTTACAAACAAACCTAGTTCCTTACGATGATTAAAAAAAAAATAGGGCACAGCATCTGTCTTCAAGCAATCATTCAGTGGTTCTCAAACTTAAGGGAGCATCAGAATCACCTGAAGATTTTGTTACAGTACAGACTGCTGGGTCTGCTCACAGAGCTTTGGATTTGGCAGGTCAGGTACACTAGGGCTCTAGAATTTGCATTTCCAACAAGTTTCCAAGTAGACTAATGTTGCTGATTTAGGGCCTCAGTTGGAGACCCATCTGTAATTCAGTATTTCTAACCTTTAAAATATAGTACCAATCTCTTCTGATGAACATAAAAATCTTACCTCCTGTCTTCTGTTCTGACATTGTTTCCTACTCTCCTTTACCCTCCGAGGGAAAAAACCTGTTTTAACTCCTCTTCAGAATCACTGTTTTTAACTGTTCTTTGTAATTAGTTTGTAAGCAGTTAAGAGGTAGTATTCTAATTTTCCTGTAATTATGAAGCTTACAACTTACTTTCACATATATTTATTTAGTTAGTATTCATAATTCTAATAAGTATTCTGGTTGTGTTTATGTTTTAAGGTAGTACTAGTATTCATATCTTGATAAATTATAAAATGTTTCTCCTGCTCTTTTCTGGTGACCCATTCTTTTTTTTCTATTTGAATTATTGGATTTTTTTGATAAAATATACAACATATCTGATGTTGGTATAACATGCTGATACAGTTTATTAACAAAAAAAGCATTTTATGAATATTATGGTTTTTATTTTACTGACAAATAAAGCAAAGTTAGAGAGGTTTAATGTCACAGACCAAGTTAATAGCCAGTGTAATAGCCAGAGAGGACACACAAATTCAACATAAGCATCAAAAGCTTATGGACAGAAAAATAGAGATTTTGAACCAATTATAGATTTGATTAGGTCATAAGTCACCACTTTTGTCTTCTTCTAGAGAGGCGTCATATTCAGACTGTCTAGTTTTAATTCCCAGTTCTGCCTGGCCATATGAACTTAGATTATGTGCTGATACTACAATCACTGTAAATATCTGCTTCAAAGAGAAAATGCTTGCAAATTCTACACACACACACACACACACACACACACACACACACACACACACATATCAATCTGTGATATCCACTGGTTTCCAAAATAGATCAGGGATTACATTAGATATTCTACATCTACATAGATATTATACATGAAATTCTTTCAAGGAGAACTTCACCATTACATTAAATTCATAGAGAGATAATTTTTTAAAACAATTAGTCCAATCTTGTTATTCTTATCGATAACAGCAGCTTTTTTTAAAAGTATCTACACTGTATTAAATTCTATGCTAGGCACTTGTTATATATTTTACTTAATCCTCACAATTATCTGTAAAAAAGCATCTCCCCTGTTGATGGGTGAGGAAACTGATACTCAGAAAAGTTAATGGACTTGCCAAGGGTAATAAGAGATAGAAGGAGGACCACAGAACAGGCTTGAGATCTACTGGATCAAAAGCCCAAGCTACTTCCCATTACATCACTGCATCTAAATAAATGAATTTTTGCTTAACTGGATTGTTTGATAACAACCTTATTTGAGGGAAGAAAAAAAATTCACAAGCCAAGTTTCTAAAATATGCATCTTCTATTTCTCTAACATTGCCTGCCCCCCCCCCCCCGCCAAAAGATGACTACCTTTATGAGTTCTACCTTGGATTGCTTTTTAAAAATTCAAAATAAATAATCATCCTTATCTGCTTACAACACATGACAGAAGTTATATGCAGTTCTCATTATGAATGCTTTCTTAAACTCTAACTGCTAAACTTAAATGAGAGGCATTTGGTACAATCTGAAAAATATTCAGTTCAATTAAAAGTAATTGATGCATGGTGAAATAATTCTTCCCAAAGCTGCTGTAAAATCTTCAAAAAAATAAAGCTACTTAATAATTTTCATCTCCTACAGGCTAGAGAGAAGCATTATTGCATATTAAAAATTGGAGTGTAGTTTTCCCAGAGGTAAAAGAAAGTTATTAAAACAACCTATTTATTGTTGATATAACTATCCATTTGTGCCACACAAAAAGTAACAAATTTCAGTACATTAAAAGAAAAGCTAATTAAGGTATAATTAGTATTTTCTGTATTTTGATAATTAGGGGTTAGTTGGCTATTCCTTTTCAAATTTCTATTTGATGCACCCCGACAATGCCTTTAATGAGCAACTAACGCTATTGAATCCCTCATGGCAGAGGAGTTTAGTGACCACTACTACATTACTTTCATTTATCACTGCCTCTTTACCTATAAATTAATCTAGCCCTGTAGCTATGTTGATCTACTTTATATCAATTTCTTCATCCATATCAGCTGAATATGTATGGCATTAACCTCATTTGCTAGTTGAGAAAAGCAGAATTAAAATGAGATCTAATTTCTTGTGCACAGCACAATTTCAAAACTGCCTGCTAATTTCCACCACCTGTCAGTGTGAAGAGCCTTTACTTTCTTGTAATTAAATAAAACAGTATATTTTTTTAGCAGCTCTGAAAAATGCTAATCTTTCAAAAGTGTTCAGTGATCATTAATCATTAGGACAGTAAAGGAGCCTTATTCAGATTGCTCATTTATCCTTTGTTTAAGCTAAAACAAAATGGGTTTTTTTGGCCTTTTCACAAGAAAGAAAATAATAAATGTACCAGATGGAATATAAACATTAACTACTATAATCTATGCTACTAAAGTTTCTATTTATCTGGTTTACTGCCACATGGTGGTAAGAAGCTTAACATTACATAACCTGAAGCTAGCTCGTTTGATAAAATAAGCAGAAATATAATAAGCACACAATATTCTCTGAAATCAGTAGAAATCTAATAAATGCAGATTGCATTCATCTATGTGTAGTAGAACCTAAATTTATAAGACTTAGAATATAATTGGAGAATAATTTTTGACAACACATTTAAACAAATTCATTCAATAAACTGCCTACTATGCTAAGCATTAAGCTTTTGAACTTGGGCAGTGCCATTCAGACTTAGACAAACATAGTTAAGCACTTTTAATAGACTTTACTGGATTTCCCAAATATATATAACATAACCAACAGGGAAAACCAAAAAATATCTTAAAGAACCATGAAGAAAATACTGCCTGTCGTTTTAACGTTAAAGACAGCAAATTCGTATTTTATTACATTTCTTTTGTCTTTTCCCTATTATCTTCGTTTTTATTGTTTTACATCATTATAATCATACCTGTTTGTGTAAGTTAATAAATAGCCTACAATTCTGGCTAACCATTCATGTATATTTTTCAGTAAGCCTACCTGATTAATTTTCTTCATAGTTATTAGATTAGAACATCAATTAGCAACGCACAGTATATATTTGGAAAAGAAAAATATAAATACGCACATAAATATATAAGTAAAATGTTTAGCTACTTAGTACTAAGTACTTAGGCTTGCTCTCGGGCTAAACACCTCTATTCCTCAAATACTAATGTGCCTTGGAAATAACATCCCATGTTTACTTTCTCATACTTATCCTACCAAAAAAAGTATAATGTGTTAGTACATAAAGGATTAATTAATATAAAAAACTTTTAAAGAGTTATTTAAGTAAATAATGAAAAATGAAATGATCCATACTATTCCTCATTCAGTTCTTTAGGAAACATTTAATGCTATAGGATAACTATATCTTAAAGTCTTAAACTCCTAGAAATATTTCAACCATCTTTATTCAAATTCTAGCTAAAAAGATTGTTCTGATCATTCCAGTTGATCATCATAATATATAATAGGTGTTATATACACACTGAAGCAAAAAAGAAACAAAGAGATGGATTATTTACAAATACTGGGGTTTCTATGGCAAAAGTAGGATGGATCCTATCTCACCTGAATTCCCTTCAAGCAAGCTACTTAAAGCAGTTATGAACAGAAGAAAGAAAATACTTTCAGGAATACAAAAGGAGGTTCTCATCAATAACTATTTTGACACTAAATAAAACCAATTTTAGCACAAGCATCACAGGTGAACACATTTCAGAAGATTTGCATATGCCTCTAACATTGAGATGCCAAAGTCAGCGAAATATTTTCACATACAAGCTTCTTTTAAGCAACTCAAATATTTTTAAGATAGCCTATTCTACCCCAAGACTCCAGGAACTAAGTTCCCTATCTCCACTTCACAAACTGGCCAATGATGTATTTGGCAGATTATCTGAATTTTTAAAAATGCCCATCATGATCCCAGTAGCAAGATCTACCAAAGAAATGTAGTCATTGTGTACATATGTATAAATCAAGAACTGTGGACACAATTCAAATTATAGAAAATGTTTATTTTGTATGCCTCATGTTTTGATTCGTGGGGGAAGATTGTCCTGTGCGTAATTTGTACAAGATACAATGACCATTAAAAAAAACTACAGACCAAAGAGGGGAGAAAATTGATTTCTGTAAAACTTAAAAACTACAACCTCTTTAAATTGAGTGTTTTTTCAGGGCTGAAAATTTTTCAAGAAGACACCTTAGTCACATACCACATGACACTTCACTTATCGTTTTTTTAAGTTTTTATTTTAATTCTAGTACAGCTAACATACAGAGTTATGTTAGTTTCAGGTGTACAATATAGTGATTCAACAATTCCATACCTCACCCTGTGCTCATTATAACAAGTTCCCTCCTTAATCCCTATCACCTACTTCATTTATTATTATTACAGCAGTTTCTTAGAATCATTAGGAAAATTTCAAACATTCGAATATAAGCCAGATAAATATATACCTGAGGCAGAAAACTTATGAAATCACCACCAGAAGAAATCATTAACTTCTACCTTACTTTTTAAAAATTAATGAAGAGAACAATCCAAAAAATGTCATTCATAACCTATGAATGCACATGGAGCATTACTTTGCATTTTGTCCACAGATGTCAAATTCTGTAAGTGCTTTGGAATTTATAATCATAAAAATAAATGGAAAAAAGAAAAATATAGGTTAAAAATACTCTGTAAATTAGTATGCACTTTATCAAGTAATCACAAAGAACCATTATTTTTTATTCTTGCGGGGTCTAGCATAGTGTTTGGCACAAGAGAGATAGTTAAGTGTTCAACAAATGTACAAAGAATTACTGAATTACAGATAATTCACATAAGATTTGAAACCAAACAATGGTATATTTGATGTGACAAACAATAATAAGTCAGTTAAAAATATACAAACCAGTTAAAAAATCTAAACCCACAGTTCTCCAATGTAAATCCTGTATCTCTCCAATTTACACCATAATTTCAATTATTAGTGGCTGCTAAAATTTTAACTTTATGTTTTCCTGCTCCAAACTTCCTTGTCTCATACCTCATGCTCTTGAATCAACACTTAAATCCACTTAGGGAGTTCATACTTAAAAGTGGTAACTTGGCAAATCCATTTACAAAGCCAAAACAGTTTTAAAAGAAAATAATTACACCTTTAGTCTGCATTAGACCTTTAGTCTGCTTTGTTCAATTTTCTATTTAGCAGGGGCACAGAAGGTGTTGGATTTCTTAATAGTTAATAAATATTATTATGTAAGATGAATTAAGTGGGGAATAGTGCAGAGAAATTACCTTTAAAAAAGACCTATCTGAATACTGATGTATTATATGCAATACATATGTATTAGATGTATTACATGACAATTAAAAGAATAAATCTCTAAGCAATAAAACAATCCAGGTGGATAAGCACCAACATGGCCTATAACCATTCTCTAAGAAGGAAAATCTAACTCTAATGACACTATCACAAAGACATTTACATAGTACATTTACAGAGTAAATGTGGAAGCTACCTAGAACTGAAGTTTTAAAAAACTTAAAACATTTAATAGAAAATCCCCAAAATCATCTTATCATTATTTTCTAACATTCAAACTTCAAAAGAAATCTTAACTTCCGAAGGTACTTTTTCCCTATAAACTGCATGACACACTTGTTACACTAAAATATTTTTAAATGTCTAAATGTTTATTGTTTAAAATGTTTTAAAGCTGCTACTTATTTTTCACCAAAGTAAAAATTCTATGCACAGAAGTTTTCTTGTGATTGAATTTCTTAAATGCTTTTCCCTAAAATTTAGTGTTATCAAATACAAATACATATATTTTGACAACAACTGAAATATATCCAAGTAGCTGGAAAAGCAGCAAGTAGATTATTTCAACCTTGGATTGCATTTACAGCAGTCCATTGAAGTTACTGTTACAATGTGTTTTTTTGTTTCCTTATTCAAGCGCTTTCCTACTCAATTTACCAGTAACTGTTGGTAACATTCTATGCAGGAGGATCTAACAATTGTAGGGAGAGAATGCCATCTGCTGCTTCATGTGTGTACTCAACAGGAAGAAATAAGCTAGATAACAGGTAGATTAATTACATAAAACAATTTAGAAATGCATATACAAAGCTGACACGTAAAAGTTGAAATATTCCCATTTCTATCTTTGATAACCTGAAAATTCATCGATGGGCACTTACTGTCTTAATGCAAATTCTAAGTTATTCCACAGAATTATAAGGATACGGTGTGCTTATATGTCACTAGTTCATTATGCTTAAACATAGCTCTTACTCAGGTAGAGAGCCAAAAGCAAAAGATCATTTGCCTGGGCTTAACAAGTTATTTCTCACTTGTGAAATACTACAATATCCTATTTGTAAACATGTGACTTATACACAAGGTGACCATATAACTTGTCATCTAAACAGGGACACTTTTGAGAATTTAAAGTGGGGCAATCAACTATCATATTATGCCAGGACAAATGTGAACCGGGACTATCCTAGGCAAATCTGGATGTATGGTCATCCTATGTATAAATTACTATGATGCCTTCACTCCCTCTGTCTTAATAACCTTCCCAATGTCTCAAGAACCTTCCTAAAAAGCAATTTGGAAACTTTTAGGAAATAGCTAGATTCAGGAGGATAGAGAAGAGAAAAAATTTGGGGGTGGGGGTGGGGAAGAACAACATGGGAGTGCACTCCCAACCATATGGTACCCAGATCTAGGTAGCTACTTCAACACAGCTGATTTTTTACTCACTCAACTTTGTTATACCATTTGGAATTGTTTGGCACTAATAAACATTTTTAGAAAGGCAAATCCTTTCTAGAATTCATTCCATACGTTAATGAATTCTTTCTTTTTGACATATGGCATATACTAGGTGTTTAGAAATAAAGAAAATTTGTGTTTATGTGTGTGTGTTGCAGTGCGCAGTGTGGTGATGGAGAAAAGAGAGATACAGACCATTTGATAGGATGAAATCCCCCAGGTGGTGACTGACCAGATCAAGCTTCCAAATACATTCAACGTGCCAGCGTAACAGATACCAAAACCAGGCAGAGACACCATAAAAGAAGAAAACTATACACCAATATTCCTGATGAATACTGATACCAAAATCCTCAACAAAATATTAGCAAACAACATTCAACAATCCATTAAAAAGATCATTCACTACAATCAAGTGGGATTTATTTCAGGGATGCAAGGATGGTTCAATATTCTCAAATCAATCAACATGATACATGTCAACAAAATGAAGGATAAAAATCATATGATCTTCTGACTAGATGCAGAAAAAGCATTTGACAAAATACAACATCTGTTCATGATAAAAACTCTCAAAAAATGGGTTTACAGGACACATACTTCAACATAATAAAGACCACGTATTTAAAACCCACAGCTAACATCATACTCAATGCTAGAAAACTGAGCTTTTCCTCTAAGATCAGAAATAAGACATAGATGTCCACTTTTGTCACTTTTATTCAACATAGTACTGCAAGTCCTATCCACATCAATCACACAAGAAAAAGAAATAAGAGGCATCCATTCTGGGAAAGAAGAAGTTAAGCTGTTACTACTTGCAGATGATACACTATATATAGAAAATCCTAAAGACTCCATCAAAAAACTACTAGAAGTAATAAATTAATTTGGTAAAGTTGCAGGATATTAATTAACACCTAGAAATTGGTAGCATTTCTGTATACTTAGACCAAAGTAGCAGAGAGAGAAATTAAGAAAATTCCATTTACAACTGCACCAAAAAGAATAAAATACTTAGGAATAAACTTAACTAAGGAGGTGAAAGAATTGCACTCTGAAATCTACAAAACACTGACGAAAGAAACTGAAGATAACACAAACAAATGGAAAAAAAATCCCATGCTCATGGACTGGAAGAATTAATACTGTTAAAATGTCAATACTACCCAAAGCAATCTACAGATTCAATGCAATGTTTATTAAAATACCAACAGCTTTTTTCATAGAACTACAAATAATGCTAAAATTTGTATGGAAACATAAGAGTCCAAATAGCCAAAGCAATCTTGAGAAGGAAAAACAAGAATGTCAAAACCAGGAATAAAGAAAGGAAGACCACAATTTTAAGAGTTTCAAATTTTAAATCCTAACGGGGGAAAGAAACTTGCTTTTTCCTCAATTTCTGGTAAATTCAGGCAAGTTCTATTAATATTATGGCTTATCAGTGTCATTGATTAAATACCTCTTTGTGGATCTATTTTCAAAGGAAAATACATTCCGAGATCTAAACAACCACAAGTTAACTAACATTTGGCATTTCACTTATTAGTGAGATTCTGTAACTAGCCAAAGCAAAACTGATGTTTATGATAGGGTTGGCTGGAGTAAATAAAGGGATTTAAGAACAAAGTTTAAAACTTCCAACCTTTGGTAAATGTGTGTGTGTGTGTGTGTGTGTGTGTGTGTGTGTGTGTGTGTGTATTTAAAAAGGGTTCTTCCTGAGGCACCTGGGTTGCTCAGTCAGTTAAGCATCCAGCTCATTTCAGCTCAGGTCACAATCTCACGGTTTGAGTTTGAGCCCTCCCGCATCAAGCTCCACGCTGACAGTGTGGAGCCTGCTTGGGATTCTCTCTCTCTCTCCTTCTCTCTCTGCCTCTCCCCTGCTCACTCTCTGTCTCTCTCTCTCAAAATGAATAAATAAACTTTAAAAAAGGGGGGGGGGAGGTTTCCTTATCTAATTTTAATTGGATTAAAAATTAAAACAGACTCTTCCTAATAAATGAACAGGTTATCAAATTTAAAAATGTAAATGTAACATTTGGGGCACCTGGGTGGTTCAGTCAGTTAAGCATCCGACTTTGGCTCAGGTTGTGATCTCACGGTCCATGGGTTCCAGCCCCACATCAGGCTCTGTGCTGACAGCTCAGAGCCTGGAGCCTGCTTCGGATTCTGTGTCTCCCTCGCTCCCTGCCCCTCCCCCGCTCACACTCTGTCTCTCTTTCTCTAAACAATAAATAAAAAAAAAATTAAAAACAAAACAAAACAAAGGAAGCATGTAATATTTACCACAGAACTGATGTATACAAAAATAAAAAATACAGCAAAAATTCTGACATACTCTAAGATAGACTCTATTATATTTCAAACAGTTTTAATGTTTTAAATTATATCCTAATGTTTTAAATGGGTGGTCTATTTACATACACAGTTAAACTATTAACTATACTTTTAATTGGTACATTTTATTCCAAGAGCATGCTTATGCTGGATTACTGTGATTATACTGTTACTGAACTCCAGAATATTTACGTATCTCAAACAGTCCACATCGCTGGACGACAAACTGGTCAACCTGAGTTTGCTAGATCTCCCTGACTAGACTCGTGCTGCTCTAGATACAAGGTAGGCTGCCTACTGTCATGCATCTCCTTTCCCAGACTTCTTACTCTTAACAAGCCCCTTCCATACATCGACTGTGTTCATTAATTCAACAAATATTTACTAAGAATTTACTAATGTTAGGCTCTGTAATGGTCACCGAGGAGGCAGTGAACCCCAGTTAACCTGATTGATTTGGGTTTCTTCCAGCGTGGAACCCTTGAGGCTTTGCTCCTGCTTCCCAGAATGTGCATCTCGCTTTCCTTCCTTTCCCGTGGCTTCTACGAATTCTTGTGAATTCCATTCAGGAATTCCCTCTGCCAGCAGCCTTCTTTGATTCTCATTATCTGGGCCGATACCCTGCACTCTGTGCTCTTATGACACCTTATGCTTACCATTATCACAACACACTACAGTACGATACTATAGTTTCCAAATTAATTTGTATTTCATTAAAATTATACATACACATCATTAAAAAAATCAAATAGTAATAATGAAAAGCTGCCATCCTCTGACATAACTCCTCTCCACTCCTGATTCCAATACATGGTAAAACCCACTTTCAACATTTTTAGCTATTTCTTTTACTATTTTCATGCATTCTTATAAATAGCATGACAATACAGCTATTTCTTGAACAGCTATTTTTGAACTTCAAATATTATCCTTTGACTCCCTAACATATTTATGACCGTGGACCCATTATTCACAAAAAGGCTACATTGTACTACGATTGGATTTCCTTTCCTGTACAAACATTTCGTCTCACTTTTTATTTGCTTAAGTTTTCTATGTTTCTATGTACCATGAATCCAAATCTGTAAAACTCCTCTACTCCTCTCAATGTGATCCAACACGTCAATTAGGCAATCAATCTGTCAGTTACTTTAAAAAAAAAAAAGGAAAAAAACCCCAATGACCTCCCACCAGCACCAGTCTGAACTATCTGTGCTGGAGGCAATAGATGCTATCCTAGAGCTTCCTTCCCTGCCTCTTTCCTGTGTTGAATTCCTGACTCTCAGGTCCCATGCTTTCCTTCCTCTTTCTGGATTTACTCTCTTAATTTGATGGAACACAGCCTCCAGCAGCTTCCTGGTAAGGCATGTAAGAGAAGTAAAGTTTGAGGCTTTGTCTGTCTGAAGATGTCTTTATTCTAACTTCACACCTGTTTAACTCTGAATATAAAACTTCAAGTTGGAATTCATTTTTCCCCCCCAAAAATGAGAATGTTGTTCCTCTTCCATTTCTAGCATTGCAAATGGGAAAGACAATATAATTTCCATTCTTAATCCACTGAATGTGACCTGTTTCATCTCTCTGAAAGCTTTCTTCTCTTTTATCCTCCTTGACAGTGTGAGTTTACAATGATGTGCCTGAATATAGATCTTCATTCACTCCCTTTGTTGGACCCCTGCACAGTCCTTTTTTAATATACAATATCATATCTCTCATTCCAATATGGAACCTCTTCTATTACAAAAAGTTTTCTAGTACTCATTCATATCCTCTTATTAGAACTCTTATTAATCCACTGTTGGACTGATTGTCCAATTTTCTTCTTTCTGTCTTCTATTGCCCATTTTTACTTTTTGTGCGATATTTGCTACTTTATCTTCTAAATCGTCTACCAAGATTTTACGCTCTCGTATCTTAAATTTCAAAGAGTTCTTACCTCTCTGAATTATCCTCTTTATAGAATCCTGTTCTTATTTCATGGTTGCAGTATTATTTGGCTTTGTTCCAAGTTCTTATTTTCTGTTTATTTTTCTCTCTGATTTTCATATAAGAGGTCTTCAAAAGGCTGGCAGTTGTCAACTGTCTGTTCACTTCTTAAGAGTGAGTGACTCAAGACTGTGTTCACAAAAGGGCTTATCACTGTAGGTTCATGAAGTAGGTTGATCTTTAAACTGGGGACCTCACATACCTGTATTTATAGGACTCTCTCTTAAATATATTTCTTACTCCTAAAAGCATTTCACCGATCTCCTACTTTGGAGTTTCAAGCCCAGCTAACAGTGTTATGATAGCAACAGCTGGGAAATGTCTGGGTGTATTTTCAGGCCAGCATCTCATTTGCATCACCAGCTATCCAAACTTGCATGAAAGGAAAAAGTCCTTTGTCCTGTAAGAACTGGAGAGGAGTCTCTAGTCGTGCTGGAGTAGGTAAGAGCCATCAGAATCCACCTAATCCAAATACATATTTCAAATCAGTTCTCCTATTTTCAGTCACACCTTGAACCCTAGTCTTCAAAGTATCTAGCATCTCCTTCTGAGCCTTTTCAGGGCTCTTCATGCAAATTATCTGCCTAATTATTGGCTCCCTCCACTGCAAGCATTTAAGGTTCAGTTCTCTCAATTATATTAAGCCAAATACAACCTATATATCTGGTTGCTAACTTCAAGTATTTCATGGTCTAGCATCTCTCCCATTTTTTTTTCCTTGTAAGTATACTGGTTTGTTTTTGTTTTTTTTTTTAATTTCTTTATTGTCATTATAGTAAGCTTTCAAGGCATGGAGGAAGATAAGTGTGAATATTCAATTTGCTATGTTTAAGTAGAGTGCCTATAATTATTTGTTTTATAGATTAAAAATTCCAAATATAGTAAAAGGAATAAAATATAATGATAATAAACATCCATGAAACCCACCATGCAGACTAACAAATAAAACAGTACAGATATAAGTGAAGTCTTTGTATCTTCTCTATTTCCATGCTTCTGCTCAACCAGAGATAACCATTATCCTGAATTCACTTTTTAACCAATCCCATGTACACCTTTAGATTTTTACTATATAAAAGAATTCATAGGGGTGCCTGGATGGCTCAGTTGGTTAAGCATCTGACTTTGGTTCAGGTCATGATCTCACAGTTCATGAGTTCAGTTCGTGAGTTTGGCTTATGAGTTCGAGCCCTGCATCAGGCTTGCTGCTATCAGCACAGAGCCTGCTTTGGATCCTCTGTCTCCCTCTGTCTGCCCCTCTCCCACTTGTGCTCTCTCTCTCTCAAAAACAAATAAACGTTAAAAAAAAAGAATTCATGAACATTTATTATTCTTAACATTTGGATCCTCTGTCTCCCTCTCTCTGCCCCTCTCCCACTTGTACTCTCTCTCGCAAAAGTAAACATTAAAAAAACAAATTCATGAACATTTGTTATTCTTAACATATTTGATAGAAGGAATGTCATATTATATATTCCCTTCAACAACTTTTTTCATACAAAAATATGACGGCTTTGTTGGATTTAGCCAAAAATGAATGCAGTTTATTCATTTTGATTGCTGTACAGAATCCCATTGAAAGACTACACAAAAATTTATTTAGCCATTCTCCTGCTGATGGGCAAGTTTCCTCTTTATTTTCATAATTACACACCAGGCTTCTATGAATAATCTTTTGTAAAGAAAATCGTATTAAAGAATAACATACATAAGGTGCATAAATCCTAATTATGAGCTCGGTGAATTTTTACATGTGTATACTCTCACAGAACTCCCCAAAAGATAAAAATATCTCCAGCCCCCCCAAAGGCTCTCCTCACCTTTCCAGGGAATATACTTTCTCTCCCCAAAGGGAACCACCATTCTGACTTTCATCACCATAACTGAAAAACCGGTAGCTCAGTATGCATGGCTTCCTTTTCCCTCCCTGTCTCCTTACCCCCAAGTCTTTTGGTTAGAAAATGCTACCAGTCTGGTAATAAGATTTCTGTGGAGTAGTTGGCATTCCTTGGGCTCTTGAGTTAGTAGAAGACTTTAAGTTGAGTAGGGAATGCATGTTCATTGGGAAGCAGAGCATTTCCGCGTAGTATGATATTTATTACACTATACACTAATTTATCCATTCAACTGTGGGTGAACATGAGTTTCCAGTTCTTAGATGTTATAAATGAAGCTGTTGTGACATTCCTGTAATATATAAACTCATTTCTTTACCTAAGTGTAAAACTGATGATTGTGGGGTAGGTTATGTTCAGCTTTAGCAAATATCACCAAAGAGTTTTCCAACATGGTTATGTACACTCCCACAAGCAATGTATGATAGTTTCATGTACTCCACTTTATCATCAAGGCTTGGTTTTATCACTCTTTTCACTTTTAGCCATTATGCCAGGTGTGTAATAGTATTTCACCTGAGTTTTAATTAATATTTTCTGCTAATTAGCAATGTTAAGCATCTTTTTGTGATTATTAGCCATTTAGATATCTTTTGATGAGCGTGTTTAAATCTTTTCCGCATTTTAAAAATGAGCTTTGTCTTTTGTAGATAAGACACTCACCTACTATAAAAATCACACATTTAAAGTGTGATTCAATGGTTTTTAGTATATTCACTGATATTTTCAACCACCATTACAATCAATTTTAGAATATTTGCAACACCACAACAAGAAATCTTTATAAGGAAGCCAATAATCTACTTGTGTTTCTACCGATTTGCCTATTTTGGAAATTTCATATAAATGAAATCACATAATATTTGTCCTTCGGTGCATGGCTTCCTTCACCTGGCATAATGCTTTTTACAATCACCTAGGCTGGGGCGCCTGGGTGGCTCAGTTGTTAAGCATCTGACTTCAGTTCAGGTCATGATCAAGGTTTGTGACTTGTAGTCCTATATCGTGTGAGCTCAAGCCCCACTTCGGGTGAGCTTGAGCCCTGCTTCAGGTGAACACAAGCTCCACTTCTCTCTCTCTCTCTCTCTCTCTCTCTCTCTCTCCCTCCCTCCCTCCCTCCCTCTCTCTGCCCCTCACTCGCACCCTCTCTCTCACTCTCTCTCAAAAAAAAAAATCACCTACGTTGTAGCATGTATAAATATTTCATTCCTTTTTACTACTGAGTAATATTTCACTTTGGGATATACCACTTTTTCTTTATTCTTCAGCTGATGGACATCTGGATTTTTTCTGGTACTAGGAATAATGTTTCTGTGAACAGTTATGTAAAGTTTTTATGTGGATGTGTGTTTTCATTTCTTGTGGGTATATACGTAGGATTGGAGTTATTGGATCACATGGTAACTCTCTGTTTAACTTTTTGAAGAACTTCCAGACTGCTTTCCAAACTGGTTGTACCATTTTACATTCCCACCAAAAGTGAATGAAGGTCCAATTTCTCCACATCCTCACCAATACTGTTATTATCTGTCTTCATAATTATATCCATCCTAGGGGTTGTAAAGTGGTATCTCATTGTAGTAATGACATGAATTTCCCTGAATTACAGCAACTTAATTTCTCATTACTATAGTGGTGTTAAACGCCTTTTCAAGTGCCCACTGGCCATTTGTGTGTCTTCTTTGGAGAAACATCTATTCAAATTTTTTGTCCATTTTTAAATTGGGTTATATATCTTTTTATTATAGAGATGTAAGAGCTCTTTATAAATGTTGATATAAGTCCCTTATTAGCTAGATAATTTGCACATATTTTCTACCATTCTGTGGTTTGTGTTTTCATTTTCTTGATGGTGTCATTTAGAGCAAAACAGTTTTTAATTTTGATGAAGTCCAATTTATCTATTTTTGTCTGGCTGCTTGTGCTTTCAGTGTTGTATCTAAGAAAACATTACTCAATTCAAAGTCGTAAACATTTACTTCTGTTTTTTTCTAAGAGTTTCAGTTTTAACTCTTACATTTAAATCTGATCCATCTTGACTTAATTTTTATGTATGGTGGGAGATAGTGGTCCAACCTCATTCTTTTGCATGTGGATATCCAGTTGTCCCAGCACCATTTGTTGAAAAGACTACTCTTTCACCACTAGATGGTCTTGGCATCCTTGTCAAAAATAACTGACTGCAAACATGAGGGTTTATAACTAGATTCTCAACTCTATTTCACTGACCTATATGTCTGTCCTTATGAAAGTACTACACTGTCCTGATTGTTGTTACTTGGTATTAAGTTGTAAAATGGGGAAGGGAGTATTCCTATTTTCAAGATTGTTTTGGCTGTTCTTGGTCCTTTGAATTCCCATATGAATTTTAGGATAAGCTTGCCAACTCCTGCAAGCTAAGATAGCTAAGATTTTGATAAAGATTGTGTTGAAGCTATAGATCAATCTGTGGAATACTGCCATCTTAACAGTAAGTCTTCTGGTTCATGACCATGGAATAGAATATCTTTTCATTTATTAGGTTTTCTTTCATTTATTCCAACAATGTTTTGTAGTTTCTAGTTGATAAGTTTTGCACTTCTTTTATTAAACTTATTCTTAAGCATTTACTTATTTTTCATGCTATTGTGAATGAAATGTTTTGTTCATTTAATTACAGGTTGTTTACTGCAAGTATATAAAAATCAATTGTGTTGTCTATTCTGCACACTTACTGCTTTCTAAAATTAGTCTAATAGTATTTCTGCTGATTAAAATTTTCTATATTCAAGTCATGCCATCTGTGAAGAGATACAGTTTTAAGTTTTACTTCTTCTCTTCCAAATGGGGTGCCTTTATTTCATTTTATTGCCCACTTTCCCTGACCAGAACCTCCAGTACAATGTTTAACGTAAGTAACGAGACATCCTTGTCTTGCTCTTGATCACAGAGGAAAGTATTTATAAATTGTTAGATTCAGTCAGCCTGTATTTCTTTAGTTAATTTGTTTCTTTTGTTTTTTTTTTTTTTGCATCTATATTCGTAAGAAATATTGGTGAGTACTTTTTTTCTATTTCTATGGTCCTGGTACCAGGGTAAAATGGCCTCATTGAATGAGCTGGGAAGTATCCCCTCCTCTTCTACTTTTTGGAAGCATTTATAAAGAATTGGTATGAATAATTAATAATTAAAATAAATTAATTAAAAATAATTTTAATAAATAATATAATTTATATATTATAATTATTATATAATAAATAATATAATTTAATAAATTTTAATAAATAATTAATTAAAATAATTAATAATTGGTATTAATTCTTTGAATGTCTGGTAGAAATCACTAGGAAGTCCATCTGGGCCTGGACTCTTCTTTGTGGGCAGTCTCATGAATTCAATCTCTTTAGCTGTTACACTTTTATTCAGATTTCTGTATTTTCTTGAATAAGTTTAAGTAGTTTATGTCTTTTTGGAAATGTAACCATTCCATCTAAGTTATCTAACTTAATGGCATTCAAATGTTCATAATATTCCATTATAATCATTTTTATTTCTGGAAGGTCAATAGTAATGTCTTCTGTTTCATTCCTGATTTTAGTACTTTTGAGACTTTTCTCTTTTTTTGTCAATCTAGCTAAAGGTACGTCAATTTAGTATTTATAAAGAACCAAGTTTGGATTTCACCGACTTTTGCTATTGTTTTAAATTTCTATTTCATTAATTTCTACTCTAATCTTTATTATATCCTTTCTTCTGCTTGCTTTAGGTTTAGTTTCTTTTTATTCTTCCAGTGTGTTAAGGTGAAAGGTTGGGCCACTTATCTAAGATATTTTTCGATTTTAATTAAGGTCTTTATAATTATAAATTTACCCCTAAATACTGCTTTAGCTAATTTTGTAAGTTCTGGTATGTGTCTTCATTTTCTTTTATCTGAAAGTATTTCTTAATTCCCTTGTGATTTTTCTTCTTTGACTCATTAGTCATTTAGAATTGTGTTGGAAGTCCTAGTCTCAGCAATCAGACAACAAAAAGAAAAACGAAAGGCATCCAAATCGGAAAGGAGGAGGTCAAACTTTCGCTCTTTGCAGATGACATGATACTCTATATGGAAGACCTAAGACTCCACCAAAAAACTGCTGGAACTGATATATGAATTCAGCAAAGTCACAGGATATAATATCAATGTACAGAGATCGGTTGCATTTCTATACACAAATAATGAAGAGGCAGATAGAGAAATCAAGGAATCAACCCCATTTACAATTGCACCAAAAGGCATAAAATACTTAGGAATAAACCTAACCGCAGAGGTGAAAGATCTATACACTGAAAACTATAGAAAGCTTATGAAAGGAACTGAAGAAGACACAAAGAAATGGAAAAACATTCCACTCTCATGGATTGGAAGAACAAATATTGTTAAAATGTCAATACTATCCAAAGCCATCTATATATTCAATGCAATCCCTATCAAAATAACACTAGCATTCTTCACACAGCTAGAACAATTCTAAAATTTGTATGGAACCAGAAAAGACCCTGAATAGCCAAAGTAATGTTGAAACAGAAAACCAAAGCTGGAGGCATCACAATTCCAGACTTCAAGCTGTATTACAAAGCTGTAATCATCAAGACAGTATGGTACTAGCACAAAAACAGACACACAAACCAATGGAACAGAACAGAGAACCCAGATATGGACCCACAAACGGATGGCCAACTAATCTTTGATAAAGCAGGAAAGAACATCCAGTGGAAAAAAGACAGTCTCTTCAGCAAATGGTGCTGGGAAAACTGGACAGCAACATGCAGAAAAATGAACCTGGGCCATTTTTTCACACCATACACAAAAATTAACTCAAAAATGGATGAAATGCCTAAATGTAAGACAGAAAGCAATCAAAATCCTAGAGGAGAGAATAGGCAACAACCTCTTTGACCTCGGTCACAGCAGCTTCTTACTTGACATGTCTCTGGAGACAAGGGAAACAAAAGCCAAAATGAACTACTGGGACCTCATCAAGATAAAAAGCTTCTGCACAGCGAAGGAAACAATCAGCAAAACTAAAAGGCAACCGATGGAATGGGAGAAGATATTTGCAAATGACATGTCAGATAAAGGGTTAGTATCCAAAACCTATAAAGAACTTATCAAACTCATCACCCAAAAAACAAATTTCCCAGTGAAGAAATGGACAAAAGACATGAATAGACACTTCTCCAAAGAAAACATCCAGATGGCTAACAGACACATGAAATGATGCTCAACACCACTCATCATCAGAGAAATACAAATCAAAACCACCTCACACCTGTCAGAATGGCAAAAATTAACAACTCAGTCAACAACAGATGTTGGCAAGGATGCAAAGAAAGGGGAACCCCTTTTGCACTGCTGGTGGGAATGCAAATTGGTGCAGCCACTCTGGAAAAGAGTATGGAGGCTCCTCATATATATAAAATTTAATTTTATAATTAAAATTAAAAATAGAACTACCCTACGACCCAGCAATTGTGCTACTAGGTATGACCCAAAGGATATTAAAATGCTGATTCGAAGAGGCACATGCATCCCAATGTTTATAGCCACTCTATCGTCAATAGCCAAAGTATAGAAAGGGCTCAAATGTCCATTGACTGATGAATGGATAAAGAAGATGTGGTATATATATACGATAGAATTGGTGAGCAAAAAAGGATGAAATCTTGCCATTAGCAACACATGGATGGAACTAGACTGTATTATGTTCAGTGAAGTAAGTCAGAGAAAGACAAATATCCTGTGATTTCACTCATATATGGAATTTAAGAAATAAAACAGATTAACAGAGGAAAAGGGAAGCAAAAATAATATAAAAACAGAGAGGGAGACAAAACATAAGAGACTCTTAAATACAGAGAACAAACTGAGGGTTGTTGGTGGGGTGTTGGGTGGGGGGATGGGCTAAATGGGCGATGGGCATTAAGGAGGGCACTTGTTGGAATGAGCACTGGGTGCTATATGTAAGTGATGAATCACTAAATTCTATTCCCGAAATTATTATTATACTATATGTTAACTAACTTGGATTTAAAGAATAGAATAGAATACAATAGAATACAATGGAATAGAATAGAATAGAATACAATACAATACAATACAATACAATACAATACAATACAATACAATACAATGGTTCAATTTCCACATACTCTGAGTTATCCATTTCTTTCTGTTATTGATTTCTATGTACTCCATTTTGATTAGAGAACATACTTTGTACTATTTCAATTCTTTAAAATTTATTGAGTCTTGTTTTTTGATTGAGCATATGGTCTGTCTTGGGCAATATTCTGTACATACTTGATAAGAATGTATATTCTGCTGTTGCTGGGTGTAGTGTTCTATAGCTGTCTGTGGTCTAGTTGGTTTATAGCATTGTTCAAGTCTATAGCATTGTTCAAGTCTAGTTGGTTTATAGCATTGTTACAGACCTTCTACATAGTTGTTCTATCCATTATTAAAACCAGGTCATTAAAGTCTTCAACTATTATTATTATTTCTGTCAGCTTTTGTTTCATGTGTTTTGGGCTTCTGTTGTTATGTACATATATGTTTATAATTGCTACATCTTTCTCATGAGTTGATCCTTCTATCATTACAAAATGTTCCTCTTTATTCCTAGTGACATTTTTTTGTTTTAAAGTCTATTTTATCTGGTATTGGTATAGCCACTCCATCTTTTTTATATGGTTGCTGTCTATATGATATATGCTTTGCCATCCTTATACTTTTGACCTATCTGTATCCTTGACTTTAAAATGTGTGTTCTACAGATAGCATGTGCAACATTATTTTTTTAAAACTCCAGTCTAATAATCTCTGCTACTCATTGGCTTGCATAACCCATTCTAAATTTAATGTTATTATTCATACTGTAAGATCTATATCTGACATTTTTGTCATGTTTCTTTTCCTCTAGCCTTCCTGTACTGCTTTCTTTTACATTAAATATTTTCTAGTGTAACATTTTAATAACTTTACTTTCAATAATTTTTTACTATACATTTTTTAGTAATTTTCTGTAGAGTTTCCCTAGAGGCTCACCATATACATTTTACCAGAATCTACCTCAGATTGATACTTAGTTCCAATGAGATAAAGAAATGTTATTCCTATATGGTTCTATTCTTTTTTTCCCTTTTTGTCATATTATTACTACATGATAAAACTATTACACCTTTATATATTATACACCCAGCAATAAATCATGATAATTATTTCTTCATTTAACTTTATATCTTTTAATGAAGTTGAGAGAAAGAGAGCAAAAATGTATGTTTGAAGTGTTTGTTATATTAACATTCTTATTTACCATTTTTGGTTTTTTATTGGTTCCTGTAGATTTGAGTTGCATCTTGTGTCATTTCCTTAGCCCCAAACGTTGCTCCTACCTATCTTCCTTGTGCTGTTATTGGCAAATATATTACATATTATATGTATGTCATCATTTCAGTGTGTATGTATATAAAATACATAACTGTTTTATATAATTGCTTTTTTAAATCAGTTAAGAGAAAAATGTACTATATTTTATAATTGCTTAATTACCTTCACTAGTGTTCTTTGTTTTATTGAGTGGATTTATCTGAGGTCACTTGCTTTCGGCCTGAAGTACTTCCTTTAGTATTTTTTTCTTTTTTTTAAAAAAAAAATTTTTTAATGATTATTTACTTTTGAGAGACAGAGACATGGCACGAGTGGGGGAGGGGCAGAGAGAGGGAGACACAGAATCTGAAGCAGGCTCCAGGCTCCGAGCTGTCAGCACAGAGCCCGACACGGGGCTTGAACTCACGAGCTGTGAGGTCATGACCTTAGCTGAAGTCTGACGCTCAGCCGACTGAGCCACCCAGGTTCCCCCTTTAGTATTTCTTATAAGGCAACTCTGAAAGCAATCAATTCTCTATTTTTGTTTCCCTGGTAATATCTTTACTTTTCCTTTCATTTTTATTATTATTGTTTTTTATAAAATTTTTTTACATTTATTTTTTAAATATATGAAATTTATTGTCAAATTGGTTTCTATACAACACCCAGTGCTCATCCCAAAAGATGCCCTCCTCAATACCCATCATCCCCTCCCCCCCCCCCCCATCAGCCCACAGTTTGTTCTCAGTTTTTAAGAGTCTCTTATGCTTTGGCTCTCTCCCACTCTAACCTCTTTTTTTTTTTTTCCTTCACCTCCCCCATGGGTTCCTGTTAAGTTTCTCAGGATTCACATAAGAGTGAAAACATATGGTATCTGTCTTTCTCTGTATGGCTTATTTCACTTAGCATAACACTCTCCAGTTCCATGCACGTTGCTACAAAGAGCCATATTTCATTCTTTCTCATTGCCACGTAGTACTCCATTGTGTATATAAACCACAATTTCTTTATCCATTTATCAGTTGATGGACATTTAGGCTCTTTCCATAACTTGGCTATTGTTGAGAGTGCTGCTATAAACATTGGGGTCCAAGTGCCCCTATGTATCAGTACTCCTGTATCCCTTGGGTAAATTCCTAGCAGTGCTACTGCTGGGTCATAGGGCAGGTCTATCTTTAATTTTTTGAGGAACCTCCACACTGTTTTCCAGAGTGGCCACACCAGTTTGCATTCCCACCAACAGTGCAAGAGGGTTCCTGTTTCTCCACATCCTCTCCAGTATCTATAGTCTCCTGATTTGTTCATTTTGGCCACTCTCGTGTGAGGTGATATCTGAGTGTGGTTTTGATTTGTATTTCCCTGATGAGGAGCGATGTTGAGCATCTTTTCATGTGCCTGTTGGCCATCCGGATGTCTTCTTTAGAGAAGTGTCTGTTCATGTTTTCTGCCCATTTCTTCACTGGATTATTTGTTTTTCGGGTGTGGAGTTTGGTGAGCTCTTTATTATTTTGGATACTAGCCCTTTGTCTGATATGTCATTTGCAAATATCTTTTCCCATTCCGTTGGTTGCCTTTTAGTTTTGCTGATTGTTTCCTTTGCTGTGCAGAAGCTTTTTATCTTCATGAGGTCCCAATAGTTCATTTTTGCTTTTAATTCCCTTGCCTTTGGGGATGTGTCAAGTAAGAAATTGCTATGGCTGAGGTCAGAGAGGTCTTTTCCTGTTTTCTCCTCTAGGTCTTTGATGGCTTCCTGTCTCACATTCAGGTCCTTTATCTATTTTGAGTTTATTTTTGTGAATGGTGTTAGAAAGTGGTCTAGTTTCAACTTTCTGCATGTTGCTGTCCAGTTCTCCCAGCACCATTTGTTAAAGAGACTGTCTTTTTTCCATTGGATATTCTTTCCTGCTTTGTCAAAGATTAGTTGGCCATACGTTTGTGTGTCTAGTTCTGGGGTTTCTGTTCTATTCCATTGGTCTATGTGTCTGTTTTTGTGCCAATACCATGCTGTCTTGATGATTACAGCTTTGTAGTAGAGGCTAAAGTCTGGGATTGTGATGCCTCCTGCTTTGGTCTTCTTCTTCAAAATCACTTTGGCTATTCGGGGCCTTTTGTGGTTCCATATGAATTTTAGGATTGCTTGTTCTAGCTTCGAGAAGAATGCTGGTGCAATTTTGATTGGGATTGCATTGAATGCGTAGATAGCTTTGGGTAGTATTGACATTTTTACAATATTTATTCTTCCAACGCATGAGCATGGAATGTTTTTCCATTTCTTTATATCTTCTTCAATTTCCTTCATAAGCTTTCTATAGTTTTCAGCATACAGATCTTTTACATCTTTGGTTAGATTTATTCCTCAGTATTTTATGCTTCTTGGTGCACTTGTGAATGGGATCAGTTTCTTTGTCTTTCTGTTGCTTCATTGTTAGTGTATAAGAATGCAACTGATTTCTGTACATTGATTTTGTATCCTGCAACTTTGCTGAATTCATGTGTGAATTCACCCAGACTTTGGGTGGAGTCTATCGGATTTTCCGTGTATAATATCATGTCATCTGCAAAAAGTGAAAGCTTAACTTCATCTTTGCTAATTTTGATGCCTTTGATTTCCTTTTGTTGTCTGATTGCTGATGCTAGAACTTCCAACACTATGTTAAACAACAGCGGTGAGAGTGGACATCCCTGTTGTGTTCCTGATCTCAGGGAAAAAGCTCTCAGTTCTTCCCCATTGAGGATGATGTTAGCTGTGAGCTTTTCATAAATGGCTTTTATGATGTTTAAGTATGCTCCTTCTATCCCGACTTTCTCGAGGGTTTTTATTAAGCAAGGATGCTGAATTTTGTCAAATGTTTTTTCTTCATCAATTGACAGGATATGGTTCTTATCTTTTCTTTTATTAATGTGATGTATCACATTGATTGATTTGCAAATGTTGAACCAGACCTGCATCCCAGGAATGAATCCCACTTGATCATGGTGAATAATTCTTTTTATATGCTGTTGAATTCGATTTACTAGTATCTTGAGAATTTTTGCATCCATATTCATCAGGGATATTGGCCTGTAGTTCTCTTTTTTTACTGGGTCTCTGTCTGGTTTAGGAATCAAAGTAATACTGGCTTCATAGAATGAGTCTGGAAGTTTTCCTTCCCTTTCTATTTTTTTGGAATAGCTTGAGAAGGATAGGTATTATCTCTGCTTTCAACGTCTGGTAGAACTCCCCTGGGAAGCCATCTGGTCCTGGACTCTTATTTGTTGGGAGATTTTTGATAACTGATTCAATTTCTTCACTGGTTATGGGTCTGTTCAAGCTTTCTATTTCCTCCTGATTGAGTTTTGGAAGTGTGTGGGTGCTTAGGAATTTGTCCATTTCTTCCAGGTTGTCCAGTTTGTTGGCATATAGTTTTTCATAGTATTCCCTTATAATTGCTTGTGTTTCTGAGGGATTGGTTGTAATAATTCCATTTTCATTCATGATTTTATCTATTTGGGGCATCTCCCTTTTCTTTTGAGAAGCCTGGCTAGAGGTTTATCAATTTTGTTTATTTTTTCAAAAAACCAACTCTTGGTTTCATTGATCTGCTCTACAGTTTTTTTAGATTCTATATTGTTTATTTCTGCTCTAATCTTTATTATTTCTCTTCTTCTGCTGGGTTTAGGGTGTCTTTGCTGTTCTGCTTCGATTTCCTTTAGGTGTGCTGTTAGATTTTGTATTTGGGATTTTTCTTGTTTCTTGAGATAGGCCTGGATTGCAATGTATTTTCCTCTCAGGACTGCCTTCGCTGCATCCCAAAGCACTTGGATTGTTGTATTTTCATTTTCGTTTGTTTCCATATATTTTTTAATTTCTTCTCTAATTGCCTGGTTGACCCATTCATTCTTTAGTAGGGTGTTCTTTAACCTCCATGCTTTTGAAGGTTTTCCAGACTTTTTCCTGTGGTTGATTTCAAGCTTCATAGCATTGTGGTCTGAAAGTATGCATGGTATGATCTCAATTCTTGTATACTTATGAAGGGCTGTTTTGTGACCCAGTATGTGATCTATCTTGGAGAATGTTCCATGTGCACTTGAGAAGAAAGTATATTCTATTGCTTTGGGATGCAGAGTTCTAAATATATCTGTCAAGTCCATCTGATCCAATGTATCATTTAGGACCCCTGTTTCTTTATCGACCGTGTGTCTAGATGATCTATCCATTGTTGTAAGTGGGGTGTTAAAGTCCCCTGCAATTACCACACTCTTATCAATAAGGTTGCTTATATTTGTAATTGTTTTATATATTTGGGGGCTCCCGTATTCGGCGCATAGACGTTTGTAATTTTAGCTCTTCCTGATGGATACACCTTGTAATTATTATATAATGCCCTTCTTCATCTCTTGTTACAGCCTTTAATTTAAAGTCTAGTTTGTCTGATATAAGTATAGCTACTCCAGCTCTCTTTTGACTTCCAGTAGCATGATAAATAGTTCTCCATCCCCTCACTTTCAATCTGAAGGTGTCCTCAGGTCTAAAATGAGTCTCTGGTAGACAGCAAATAGATGGGTCTTGTTTTTTTTATCCATTCTGATACCCTATGTCTTTTGGCTGGCACATTTAGTCCATTTACATTCAGTGTTATTATAGAAAGATATGAGTTTAGAGTCATTGTGATGTCTGTAGGTTTCATGCTTGTAGCGATGTCTCTGGTACTTTGTCTCACAGGATCCCCCTTAGGATCTCTTGTAGGGCTGGTTTAGTGGTGATGAATTCCTTCAGTTTTTGTTTGTTTGGGAAGACCTTTATCTCTCCTTCTATTCTAAATGACAGATTTGCTGGATAAAGGATTCTCGGCTGCATATTTTTTCTGTTCATCACGTTGAAGATTTCCTGCCATTCCTTTCTGGCCTGCCAAGTTTCAGTAGAGAGATCTGTCACGAGTCTTATCGGTCTCCCTTTGTATGTTAGAGCACGTTTATCCCTAGCTTCTTTCAGAATTTTATCTTTATCCTTGTATTTTGCCAGTTTCACTATGATATGTCGTGCAGAAGATCGATTCAAGTTACGTCTGAAGGGAGTTCTCTGTGCCAATTGGATTTCAATGCCTTTTTCCTTCCCCAGACCAGGGAAGTTCTCAGCTATTATTTCTTCAAGTACACCTTCAGCACCTTTCCCTCTCTCTTCCTCCTCTGGAACACCAATTATGGGTAGATTATTTCTCTTTAGTGCATCACTTAGTTCTCTAATTTTCCCCTCAGACTCCTGGATTTTTTTATCTCTCTTTTTCTCAGCTTCCTCTTTTTCCATAATTTTATCTTCTAGTTCACCTATTCTCTCCTTTGCCTCTTCAATCCGAGCTGTGGCTGTCTCCATTTTATTTTGCAGCTCATTTATAGCATTTTTTAGCTCCTCCTGGCTGTTCCTTAGTCCCTTGATCTCTGTAGCAATAGATTCTCTGCTGTCCTCTATACTGTTTTCAAGCCCAGCGATTAATTTTATGACTATTAATCTAAATTCACTTTCTGTTATATTGTTTAAATCCTTTTTGATCAGTTCGTTAGCTGTCGTTATTTCCTGGAGATTCTTTTGAGGGGAATTCTTCCGTTTCGTCATTTTGGATAGTCCCTGGAATGGTGCGGAATTGCAGGGCACTTCCCCTGTGTTGTCTTGAATAACTTGCATTGGTGGGTGGGGCCGAAGACCTGATGTCTGCCCTCAGCCCACCGCTGAGGCCACAGTCAGACTGGTGTGTACCTTCTCTTCCCCTCTCCTAGGGGCAGGATTCACTGTGGGGTGGCGTGGCCCACCTGGGCTACTTGCACACTGCCAGGCTTGTGGTGCTGGGGATCTGGCGTATTAGCTGGGGTGGATCGGCAAGGTGCACAGGGGCGGGAGGGGCAGGCTCAGCTCACTTATCCTTTGGTGATCTGCTTCGGGAGGGGCCCTGTGGCACCGGGAGGGAGTCAGACCCACCGCCGGAGGGATGGATCCGCAGAAGCACAGCGTTGGGTGTTTGCGTGGTGCAAGCAAGTTCCCTGGCAGGAACTGGTTCCCTTTGGGATTTTGGCTGGGGGATGCGCGAGGGAGATGGCGCTGGCAAGCGCCTTTGTTCCCCGCCAAGCTGAGCTCTGCGTCCGGGGCTCAATGACTCTCCTTCCCGTTGTCCTCCAGCCCTCCTGCTCTCCGAGCAGAGCTGTTAGCTTATAACCTTCCAGATGTAAAGTCCCGCTTGCTGTCTGAACATACTCCGTCCAGCCCCTCGGCTTTTGCAAGCCAGACTCGGGGGCTCTGCTTTGCCAGCGGGCTGCCCCTCCGACCCGGCTCCCTCCCGCCAGTCCATGGAGCGCGCACCGCCTCTCTGCCCTTCCTACCCTCTTCCGTGGGCCTCTCATCTGCGCTTGGCTCCAGAGAATCTGTTCTGCTAGTCTTCTGGTGGTTTTCTGGGTTATTTAGGCAAGTGTGGGTGGAATCTAAGTGATCAGCAGGACGCGGTGAGCCCAGCATCGTCCTACGCCGCCATCTTCCTAGAGTCCTCACATTTATTTATTTTTGAGAGACAGAGTGAGACAAAGTGAGAGTGGGGAAGAGGCAGAAAGAGAGGAAGACACAGGATCGGAAGCAGGCTCCAGGCTCTGAGCTGTCAGCACAGAGCCTGACACGGGGCTCAAACCCACAGACCTGATCATGACCTGAGTTGAAGACAGATGCTCAATCAACTGAGCCACCCAGGAGACCCTCCTTTCATTTTTAAAGATAGTTTTG